>NC_133666.1:483125838-483283896 GCF_037893015.1 Macrotis lagotis
TGTATCTTTTTGATAATATACTTACACAATATAAACCATAAAACTTTGACTTGGGGGAGAGGAAGAATTTGATCTGTTCTTTTGGCTTCTAGATTGCATAGTTTATAGTCTAATACATTATTAGTATAATATTTCTAACTTGTTTGTCTGGAGTAAAGCCCTTCACAATTCTGCTCCAATTTTTATTTCCAGACTAAACTCACATTATATCCTTTCAAACACTCTATATTCTAGCCAAAGTGTCCTGCTTGCTGTTTCCATGGCTTTGTAGAGTTTATTCCCTGTACCTCCTCACTTCCACTTCATAGAATTCCTAATATCCTTCAAAGGTCAACTCAGGCACATTTTCTGAATCCCCTAATTAATGCTGATTATTAAAACAATATTGTATATATTTTATATTTATTCATTTGAGTACATGTTATTTCCTCTCTGTGAAATATAAATTTCTTGAATGTAGGAGTGAAGCAGGGGAATTTTGGGCAAAGAGAGAAATAAATGTAATTTTTTTCCTTTCTGTATTAGAGACAAAAATTGTAATTCAGAGAATTGTTTAAATATTTTTTTCTGTATTATTTAATACTTTGCTTTCTGAATTGACTTTGTACTTTCAGTTGGACCCTCTACTAGCAAGGAATGTCCTTTCCTCAATTAACAAACCCTATTCCAAATAGGCACACTGTTAAAACAATCTCTAAAACTGGTAAACCTCCATTCTCTATCTTGGTCCTGTGTCAATCTGCTATATACTCCTGTTTAAATTGGCACCTTCCTGAGTTATCTCACCAGACCTTCTTAGTTATATATCATACATTCCTCAGGACAATCTTGTATTAACAAAGACTCTGAAACTAGTTAGGGTTCCATAAAGTCATAAATTCCTGTAAATTGCAACTCTGAAACCCCTAGACATGCATAGGGACACTATTTTATATTATGAGTTAAGCCACTCTTTGCTCCCTCCTGGAGTACTGCCCTAACTCTGCCTGACGCCTCCTCCAAGAGTTCTTGAAAAAGACTATTTTTTTCCTCTCCACACTGCTATCTGCTGATTTCAATCTAGATATTTACCTTGTGGCTGTTCCTATCTTTACTTTTTCCCTCTTTATTTTCCCCTTAACTCCCTGACTATGATGCTTTCACCATCCCAGATGTGAGTCCATGCTTATAGCTGTTACCTTCTTTTCTTAACCTCACTATCAATTAAAACTCACTTTCTTTACCTTATTTCCTCCTAAATTAGAAATTTTTTTTTAGGTTTTTGCAAGGCAAATAGTGTTAAGTGGCTTGCCCAAGGCCACACAGCTAGGTAATTATTAAGTGTCTGAGACCGGATTTGAACCCAGGTACTCCTGACTCCAAGGCCGGTACTTTATCCACCGTGCCACCTAGCCGCCCCCTAAATTAGAAATTTTTTACAATAACCTGTGAATTAAAATTTATGGATTTTTCTTATCTCCTGGGTCAGAGTCTTTTGATTTCTTCACCAATAAATGAACACTAGCATTCTTTTTGAGCCCCCACCCCAGGTGCCCCTAGGTGTGCTAGATATTCAATATTCACATATATTAGGCAAATTAGATTGAATTTATTGAATCAGGCAATGTGTTTGGTAACTTTATTAGTCATTTAATGGTTCAAACTAGTCCAAATTTGGGAAGTCATCAAAGCTTTTAGTTATCTTTACATATCTTTTATCTTTTATCTTTTATCTTTTATCTTTTATCTTTTATAAGATAAAGACTAAAAGTGAAAATGATCACTTTTTTAACACAATTACAAAAAATAGTCATAATAAAGCATTAGGAGAAATTCTCACTTTTCTCATATTACCAGTTACTGATATGAACCTTCATTGAATCAAAACTGGTTCTAAATATGGATTATAACTCTACTACCTTCATATATTCTATGAAAAATGTATTTTGCAGGAACTTAATTTTTATTTCTTGCTTTAAACCCTTATAACATACCTCCTTTTTCTTTTGATCTTGCCTTTTTATTGAGCTGTATTCTCCTGTTTTAACATTATGCTTCTGTTAGTTTTTCCAGATGATATTAAAACAGAGTTTTTTGGAGAAATTATACACTTTCTAACTACCACAGATAGCAAATTCTAAGTCCCCCAGTGTTTTTAGATGTTTGCTTAATATTTGTGGAGTTATGTTGTTGTTTATTTAACTAAGTATAAAATGATATCAGAATTAGTAATGAGTTTACCCAGGAAACAAGAATTTATACTTTGATCTACATTGAAACCAACAAATATTTTTCACTTTTCACATTCATTTTGTCTAAAATATCCATACTGAAAATATACTTTGTAAAGCCTTTTAGTGGAATTGCCCAAAATTTTGTGCAAAATAGATCCAGTTTTGTGGAGGACATTAATTTATCTGTGCTATGATCCTAATAGTATTTTGACCCCTAGATTATGTGATGCATATCCTGGATCATAAGATTTTCATGTTAATGTTTTGTTTTAATTTAACTGGCAAGCAGTGCTTTGAATATGTTAGGAGAATAAATTTCCATGAATTATGACAATTTATGCTATCATCTTGAAACATGCCTTTTGAGTGGGAATAGGGGTCAGCAGAGTGCACATATTTCCTTTTTTATTGTTATAGCATATCATCTGACAGTCCCTTGTTGGGAGGCACATGTCACACATGATTAGTAAACAAAAGTGTGTAAAGTAGTTATGGCAAAACTTGAGAAGAAAGAGAAAGCACTGGGAATGCTGCCAAACCATACAGAAATTATCCTTAAATAAGATGAAGAAATTCAAAGCAGAATTTATTTCCTGAAAATTCTCCATGAGGCTACATACATTTAATTCTTTATTAACAGATACCATTTCTCAGTCTTCTCCTTTGTGGCAGTGATAAACTCTGTTAAGTATCTGGTACCTCTTCAAGATCTGATGACATTTTTTAAAACCTCAGAAATTAGAAATGCATGGAGGTCGAATCAAATAAAGTAACTAATTTCCAGAGTCCACAACTTGTCTTTTGAGATGACATAAGAAATTGAGGCATAACTTTGTTACTTTGTGTCCTCAGCATTACAAAGCACTTCATTCAATAGAACTTTTCTTAAATGCTAGCTGATGGTGATTTGCTTTGAATAGCATTAAGAAAGGGAAGCCAGAGGCCATCCTGCAAAGCAACTGAAATTGATTTTTATTACTTTCTTTTTAAAAAAAGAAAGAAAGGGAGAGGCAGTTCAGAAGGGGGGAAAGAGATTAATAAAAATATTTATGTGTAGGCGGACTAATAATTAGGGAGAAAAGTCTCATGTCATGGATTTTCCACTCAGTAGTTTAGAAATGCTTTAACTCAGAGGCAGGGATACTTGGTGCTTTTGAGAAAAATATGCACAGGGTGTTCACTCCCTCTTATTTTGATATTTTTAATCCAATTCATTTGCTTGTCCCAACTAAGAAAATAAGCAACTACACCTACAATAAAAACAAGCAAGTGAAATCAGATTTCAAATTAGTGCTAAGGACTGTGTTTTATATTTTAACTATCTTTAAACTGTGATTCCTGTTGTGCCAAAAAATACAAACCAGTCAGAAAAACATTTTTTTTTAAAGATTGGAGGCTTTGGGAAGCTTAATGCCCAAACAAATTATAAATTCTTTTTGGCTACAAATAGAGAAAATGTGGTCAGGGATTTATCAAGGAGAAAACTTATATCCTAACTTTTGAAGCAAATTAATAGGTTTTCAGAATTTGACATTTATAGGATGTTTTGATTTTTTTTATAAAAAATGTTTCATATAATGAAGATTAAAGCAATTCTCATGGGTTCTATATTTAAAGGGTTCAAAATGAATGAAGCTTAAAAATGTCCTAATTTTAGAAAGAAAAAAATTATTGCCTAATATAATACAGAAATGACAAAAAATGGTGATGGGGTGGACCATGCCTATAATAAATATTACTGTTGCCAGAGAAACTGGCATGAGGATATACAACTGTGGTTCATTAAAGTTGAATAACTCAACAATCAGATTCAGGGAGGCAAGAAAGGCTTAGACTTTAATTCGATTGCAGGAAAGTTTGCAAGGTACTACAAAATTCATCAATTAAGTTCTTTGGAGAGGCAGCAAGATAGTGAGTTTCTTAAAAGACAGATTGATTAGCAGAAGAAATATTAAGGTGCTTGAAAAGGAAAAAAAAGAACAGACACTTAGAACAACATGGTTCAGCCACATGGTTCTGGGTCCATATTGTTCCAGCAGCATGGGTCAGATCACATGGTTTCAGCTTAGAGAAGAGACAAAAGCAGCAGGGAGTCTAGGAGAAAGAGACCTTCCACCCTGGTGTATTTTTGCTTCAGTGCATTTCTGGGGAGGAGAGGGGACATGGGTATTGATGAGGAGTAGTTTAGAAATTGACTGTAGGTATTCTCCAATGGTCATGCCACAGGAGAGTTTAAAAGTTACAATGCCCATGCCCTAAGGAGTGGCTAAAACACCATTCGTACAAAAGTAGCATTATTATTATAACATATTCTTTTGTGGCCAGTTTCCCTGTTTATACTACCATGAGGCTAAGGCTGATTATTATTTGAGTTCAGGAATTCTGAGCTTCAGTAGGGATAAAGCCTAACTGAATGTCTGTAGGTAACAGTATGGTGAGTCCTCCTGGAGCAAGGGAATATCAACTACCTGAAGAGGTATAAAATGGCCTTGGCTAGAAATGGAGAAGTGAAAACTCCTTTGTTGATTGACTAATTGGCTGAAAGAGGAGAGAGAGAGAGAGGGAGAGAGAGAGAGAGAGAGAGAGAGAGAGAGAGAGAGAGAGAGAGAGAGACAGAGACAGAGAGAGAGGAGGCAGAGACAGAGAGACAGACAAAGAGAGAGAGAGACAGAGAGAGACACACAGATAGAAAGACAGACAGATACACAGTCAGACAGACACACACACACAGTGGCAGAGAGAGCAGAGATCTAATCTTAAAAGGGGGGAAGAAAGGAAATAAGAACCTGAAAAGAAAAGAGATTTTTCTCTGTTCTTCTAGATATTGTAGGTTGCCTTGTTTGTTTGTTGAGTCTGTATTGTCTAATTCAATGTGAGTCATGTGACAATCTCTTCCTCAATTTTTCATGTGACTAGGAGAGTTTTATTAGTAGCCTAAACAGAAGTGATTTCTATGGGGTATATCTCTGCTTTGAATTATTGGACTATGTTCTATTGTCACCAGAGGATATGAATAACTATATTTGTATTTAAAACTTTATTTGGTAGCAGATTAATAATCCCTTCTATATTTCCATAAGCCTAATAGTGATTTTGTGCAACTAGGAATTTAGTAATGTTGACTGGAATATGAAATATAACACAAGCACATCTATGTTATAGACCTCAATCACAGATAATTGTTGGAACTCAAATTGAGATGACACATTTACTGTAAAGAGCTTTCAATGTCATTCTTATTATGTTTTTTTTGTGGGTACCAAAATAACTCTTATCAAGTGAAAAAAAAATCTTTGTGCTAAATGTATGCTTCAGTACACCATGCCATTGAATCTTAAGATTTTGGATTTAGAAATGGAAAGTATTTTAGAGGCCAGTTATTTTACTTATTTTACAGATGAAGAACTTGAAGTCCAGACAGTTTAAGTGACTTGAAAAATGTGAATGAGAATAATATCCAAGGCAAGATTTAAACTCAGGTTCTCTGACTTCAGACTTCAGGTTATTTTTATTCTTTCTTTGGAGGCCATTACTGTTACTTTCCATAACACTGTTTGGTTTTCCTGACTCTTATGTTCCCATCTATTCATGTCATAAGACAATCTCATGAAGATAAAAAAAATACCTAGATTTAAATTCTGTCTCCGAATTTTACTATATTGTGACTTAATCAGTATCTCAGATCTTCACTTTACTAATTGATCAAATGAATGAGACTGAACAAGATTGCTCCTGAGTTTCCTCTCAGTGGTAAATCCATGAATCTATGATATGACATATTTTCCCAAATTTAAAACTTTTATTTTTCAAATTTTTGGATCTTCAGATTAATTGCATTTCATTAAACAAAAATATTATTATGAAGCATAGAGGGAAATTGTTTTTATCCATTAATGCTTGAACGTTTCATGGAAAAAATAAGTGATTAAACTGACACAAATTAATAACATTACACTTTGGGATGGCAGATTGGAGATCAATGGACTTCCTTTTAAAACCCTTTGGGAATTTTTAGGATGTTCTCTTCACTTTTAGACCAGGATGTACTCCACCTTCCAACTTTAAAGAAAGTTGAGTATATGTGAATATTTATTTTTGAAAGTTAATCATGAAGGCCCACTGAAGCTCTAAGAGTTGGTCAATTTAAGATGTTCATTATGATCCAGAAAACTTTATTCCTTTCAGATTTTCCTATGACATTCAATCTAGCTGATCTTTTTTCTGTGTCAAGTGTTTTTTATTTTATAGATTTTTGCTTCCTTTAGTACTGGAAAGCATAGTTAAATTATACTAAGAATATCTTTTCTTTTTTTCTTTTTTTAATATTTATTTATTCTCTTTTTGTACAAATAATTTTTTTATACATTAATAAAATATTCTTGTTTAAGAGTAAACAGAATACCCCCCCCTACAGACTTGCTTGAGCAATAAAGTAAAGTGGAGAGAAATAAATTAAAATAAAAAAATAGTAATAATTGCAGGTATGTCCAGGTGGCACAATGGACGGAGCCCTAGCCCTGGAGCCAGGAGCACCCGAGCCCATATCCGGCCCCATGCACCCAACAATCACCCAGCCGTGTGACATGCAAGCCATCCCAAACCCACTGCCCTGCAAAAACTGAAAAAAGAAAAAAAAGACCCAAAATAAAATAAAATAGTAATAATAGTAGGGGTGGCGGACAGAGCATTGGCCCTTGATCCAGGAGCACCCGGGTCCAAATCTGGCCTCGGACACCCAAAGATCACCCTGCTATGCGGCTCTAGGAAGGCCACACAGCCCCATTTGCCCTGCACATTCCCCCCTAATAATAATAATAATAATAATAATAATAATAATAATAATAATAATAATAATAAAATGTGCTTCAGTCTTTTTTCCAACACCAACAACTCTATCGCAGGTGGATCACATTCTTTATGATAAGTACATCGCAAAAGTTACTTCCATATTTTTCCACTGTTGGATTGCTGATCGCAACTCCCTCCTTTTGTATTTCTCCACTACCATGTACTATATTTTCTTTCTCCTTTCACTCTGACTCTGCTGTAGGGTAGCTGAGTGGTGCAGCAGACAGATCTCTGGTCCTAGGGTCAAGAGGCCTCGAGCCCCCCTACCACCCCTTAGGCCCAGCATCCACCTGGCCCTATGGTCCTGGGCAGGCCATCCAATCTCAGAACCTTGCAAGAATTAAAAAGGAAAATGTGTTATATCTGACCACTCTCCCCCCATGGTCCATCATCTCCTCCTTCATTACCATCCCCCCCTTCCCCTTGTCCCCGCTTCTTACTCCAGATGCCTATACCCCATTGAATATATATGCTGTTTCCTCTCCTAGCCACCTTTGATGAGAGCAAAGATTCCCTCATTCCCCCTTGCCTTCCCCCTTCCATATCATTGCAATAGCTCATTGTAATAAAGAAAAAACTTATTATATGAGATATCTTGGCCTATTCCCCCCTCTCTTTTTTCTTTCTCCCATTACATTTCCCTTTTCTTCTATTGACTCCATTTTTACATCATATTTTATCTTCAAATTGAGCTTTATCCTGTGCTTCAACTATAAAAGCTCCCTCTACCTGCTCTATTAACTGAGAAGATTCATATGAGTATTATTAGTGTCATTTTTCTATGCAGGAATACATGCAGTTAGTTCATCATCAAGTCCCTCATATTTCCCCCCTCTCCTTTAATCTCCATGCTTCACCTGAGTCCTGTATCTGAAGATCAAACCTTCTGTTCAGCTCTGGCCATTCCAACAAGAACATTTGAAATTCCCCTGGTTCATTGAAAGTCCATCTTTTTCCCTGGAAGAGGACATTCAGCCTTGTTGGGTAGTTGATTCTCGGTTTCATTCTAAGCTCTTTTGCCTTCCGGTATATTATATTCCAAGCCCTATGAGCTTCCAATGTAGCTGCTGCTAAGTCCTGTGTGATCCTGACTGCAGCTCCACAATATTTGAACTGTGTCCTTCTGGCTGCTTGTAATATTTTCTCTTTGACTTGGGAATTCTGGAACTTGGCTATAATATTCCTAGGGGTTGGTTTTTTGGGATCTCTTTCTCGGGGCGGGGGGAATCGGTGGATTCTCTCCATTTCTATTTTGCTCTCTGCTTCTAGAATATCAGGGCAATTTTCCTGTAGTAATTCTTTGAAAATGATGTCAAGGTTCTTTTCCTGATCATGACTTTCAGGTATTCCAATAATTTTTGAATTATCTTTCCTAAGTCTGTTTTCCATATCAGTTGTTTTTTCAATGAGATGTTTCACATTTTCTTCTAATTTTTCATTTTTTTTGGTTTTGAAGTAATGAATCCTGATTTCTGGTAAATTCATCAATCTCCCTGAGTTCCATTCTTTGTCTGAAGGATTTGCTCTCCTCAGAGAGTTTTCTTATCTCTTTTTCCATCTGGCCAATTTTGTTTTTTAAAGCATTCTTCTCCTCAATAACTTTTTGAACTGTTTTATCCATTTGACCTAAGCTGGATTTTAGCATGCTATTTTCTTCAGCATTTTTTTGGATTTCCCTGACTAAGCCGCTGACTTCCTTTTCATGTTTTTCCTGCATCTCTCTCCTTTTTTTCCCCCAGTTTTTCTTCTAACTCCTTCATTTGATTTTCAAAGTCTTTTTTGAGCTCTGTCATAGTCTGAGCCCAATTTGTTTTTCTTGGAGTCTTTTGATGCAGGAGCTTGTGCTTCCTCATCCTCAGACTATTTTGATCCTTCTTGGGCTCATATACAAAATATTTCTCAGTGGTCTTCCTCTTGTTTTTCTGCTTGCTCCTTTTCCCAGCCTGAGCCTGGTTTTGGGGTGCTTCCTGAGCTTTGGAGATACTCCCACAAGGATCTCAGTGTGTGAGGCTCTGTCCTCCATCCTGGTCTGTGAATGACCATATGCTCCCCCCCTCTGCCTTGAGGCTGAGGTGGAGGGGGGCCCTGCTGTTCTATGGGGGTCCTAGACTGCTATCAGGATCTGAATGTGGTCAGAGCCCCAGAGTCCTGTTCCAGGGGCAGAGGACAGAGCTCAGCAGTCTCTCTCTCTTCACTCCCCTCCCTAGGTTCAATGGGCTCATGCCCTGGGGGCTCCTGCTTACTGCCTCCACCTGCTTCCGTTCCTGGATCTGGGCTGCTGAAAGACTGAGTTGCTTGCTGTGTGCCCTGAGGGCTGGGTTTCTTGTGCTCCCTCTGGCAGCGGTCCCCCGCTGTTCCCCCAGTTTGTGCTTGGTGCTCCCTGGGGTCTAGCTCTGGAGACTCCCCCACAGCTGTGAGGCAGCTCCCAGTGCCCTGGGGCTGCCTCCGGGAGGCTGAAGTTCTTTGGCTCTGGCAGGCCACCCCTCTGGCGGGCTGCCCCTCCGACCCCGACCCCGGGGAGCAGAGCCTTTCTGCTCTTTTCCAGGTTACCTTGAGTAGGAGCACTGCATCACTGGATCCCTCTGTGGGTTCTGTCTCTCGAAAGTTTAGAGTCCTTAGTTTACAAGTTTTATGAGAGAGCTTCTAAGAGCTGTTGCTCTCTTGTCGCCATCTTGTCTCTGCCCCCCAAGAATATCTTTTCAAAATTTTTTTGACACAGAATTCTTTCAATTAGATTTGAAATGCATGTAAATTTGAAAGTAGTGAGCTCCAAATGCTTATTTCTTATTTTATCTTTAAAGATCTTAAGGAGTGAATAGATATTTTTAGGTATAAATAGTATTTGCATATGTCAATTTTTTAAAGAAATAATAGTCAAATTAAATAATCTTAATTGTATTTCCTGTGGTGGTTCTTTGTTTTGTACACAGAATTTTGCAGCTGAAGAATATTGAAAGAATTAAAGCCATCAGACATAATTTATAGATAAATACATAAATTAGGTCAATTCTTTAAACATCCAAATCATATTTATCTAATGGTATAGTAAAATATGAAATTAACATGCTTAACTAAAATTGATTTGTTTAATATTTGAAGCTATGGAAGCCCTTCTAAGAGAAATCTGGACCTTGTACAGGCAGTATAATGCTATGAGAAATGAAATGTTCAGAGAAAACTGAGAAAAATTAAATATAATTTGAAAGAAGTAGTAAGAAACATTGAGTTCAATAGGTTCAGTGGGAAACCATTTTTCTCTCAAATGTCATTTGGATTATTTTCTTTTTCTTTTTTTTAATAAAAGAAAGATTTTATTGATTTTGATTTTTACAATTTCCCCTCTAATCTTGCTTCCCTCCCCCTTGCCCCCACAGAAGGCAATCTGTTAGTCTTTACATTGTTTCCATGGTATACATTGATCTAAGTTGAATGTGATGAGAGAGAAATCATATCCTTAAGGAAGAAAAATAAAGTATAAGAAATAGCAAAATTACATAATAACTTCTTTTTTAAATTAAAGATAATAGTCTTTGGTCTTTGTTCAAACTCCACAATTCTTTCTCTGGATACAGATGGTATTCTTCATCACAGATACCCCCCAAATTGTGCCTAATTGTTGCACTGATGGAATGAGCAAGTCCATTAAGTTGGTCATCAACCCCATATTGCTGTTAGGATGTACAATGTTCTACTGGTTCTGCTCATCTAGTTCAGCATCATTCATGCAAATCCTTCCAGGCTTCTCTGAAAGAGAAGTTTCTAATGGAACAATAATGTTCCATCACATACATATAACACAATTTGTTAAGCCATTCCCCAATTGAAGGACATTCACTTAATTTCCAATTCTTTGCTACCACAAACAGGGCTGCTATGAATATTTTTGTACGAGTGATGTTTTTACCCTTTTTCATAATCTTTTGATGGTATAGACCCAGTAGTGGTATTGCTGGATCAAAGGGTATGCACAATTTTGTTGCCCTTTGGGCATAATTCCAAATTGCACTCCAGAAAGGTTGAATGAGTTCACAACTCCACCAACAATATATTAGTGTCCCAGATTTCCCAGATCTTTTTCCAGCATTGATCATTGTCCTTTCTGGTAATATTGGCCAGTCTGAGAGGTGTGAAGTGGTACTCAAAGATGCTTTAATTTGTATTTCTCTAATAAGTAGTGCTTTAGAGCAATTTTTCATATGACTATGTTTCACTTTGATTTCCTCATCTGTAAATTGTCTTTGTATATCCTTTGACCATTTGTTAATTAGGGAATGGCTTGTTTTTTAAAAATATTGACTCAGTTCTCTGTATATTTTAGAAATGAATCCTTTGTCAGAAATATTAGTTGTAAAAATTGTTTTCCAATTTACTACATTTCTTTTGATATTGGTTACCATTTGGATATTTTAACATCATTCATGGGCTCTATTTGGTCAAATATTTAATTAATTCACCCTTTAAAATGCTCCTAAATTTATTGAATTTTAAATCCTGCAAGCAGTTTCCTTGACAATCATACACTCTTATAGCCTGCAGGCTAGAGGGTCCCTGACCCTGCTTAGAGTAACAAATCTATCTAGAATCTATTGCTTAAAAAAAGTATAGCCTTTCTATAACCAATGAGTTAAAATTGTATCCCAAATTCTAAATTCGTGTATGTTTTAACTATGAATTTATTTATTTAATATACAGTTAATTAAAAATATTCAAGTGGAACCAACAAAACTATATTTTTCATCTTTTTTAAATCATCTCAAAATCTTTAATGAAAATTTCTTTTCCTTTGGGGGTGTAAAAGAGTTAAAATACTCTGAAAGAAAAAGCCTGGTGCAGCTAGGTGACGTAGTGGATCGAGCACCAGCTCTGGTATTAGGAAGACTTGTGTTCAAATGTGACCTCCCTACATTTAATAATTACCTAATAACCTCATTGCCTTGCAAAAACCTTAAAAAAAGAAAAAGTCTGACATCTTTGATTTTTTCTTCCTTCATCAATTCATCTGTGTGTGTGTGTGTGTGTGTGTGTGTGTGTGTGTGTTTGTGTGTGTGTGTGTATGTGTGTGTGTGTGTGGAATATTCATCTTTTCATTGAGTCATTTTTCAGTCTTGTTTGACTCTTTGTGATTATTTTTCCCCCCAGGGGAAACTTCTTAACAAAGATGCTTAAATGTTTTGCCATTTTTTTCTCCAGTTCATTTACAGATGAGGAAACTGAGTAACACAGGATTAAATGACTTGCTCAGAGTCACACAGCTAGTATGTGTTTGAAGACAGATTTGAACTCGGGAAGAAGAGTTTTACTGATTTGAAGCTCAGCTCCCTATCCCCTGTGCAAATTAATCTCCTGATTTTCTTTTTGGAGCAAACTGGGGGAACCCAAGGTCCAGAACTCTTGGTAGTTTGTTAGATTGGTAGCTACAAAGATGAAGACTGAATAGATATAAGCTAGTGACTGGAAACAAATATAGAGACTTTACCTCCCTTTATCTCAGACTAAAATATATAAACCAATTGACCAGATGTTGAATTCAGAAAATACCCTTGAACCTTAGGGCACTAGCCAGGAAAGTTTCTTCTCCTTGTTCTAAAAATATTGGCTTGTTGCAGATGAATGGCCTTATAGGGAAAACTATGAAAAGAATAAGACAAATCTGATTAAGAAAATTAAAAAGTCACAAAAGGTTGCCTACCATCTCTAGGAGGGCAGCTATGTGGTGCAGTGTCAGACTTGAGGACTCATAATTCTAAATTTAAATCTTGCCTCAGACAGTCTGTGACCCTAGACAGTCACCTAACTCCATTTGCTTCAGTTTCCTCATCTGTAAGATGAGTTGGAGAAAGAAATGGTAAACCAATATAGCATATTTGCCAAGAAAACCCCTAAATGAGGTTACAAAGATTTGGACATGACTTAAATTAATGAACAACAACAACAACAACAAAACACCTCTGGGGGGATTTTATCTGATCCCAGGACTAAATGACTTAAGATTTGTTACTCAGAAAAGAGTACTGGAAATCTTAAAAGCTTTAAATAAAAAAAAAGCAAATGTAGAGCTTGCTCTTTTCCTAAGGAAGAGATAGAACTAGAATCAAGTAGTCTAAATGAATACAAAAGCTGGAAGCAGAGAAATTACATTTCATATCCAATGTTGTCATGCCAAACATTGTCTAGGAGAGATATATATCTTCTGTTTGTTTATCTTCAATTACTATAATGAATGGAATAAAAATGGTAGAAGTTGCTGAAAATGAAAAAGTTTTAGACAACCTGTAAAGATGAGAGTATCTTTGTATCCTTTTTTGGGGTATGTTTCTTGTAAGTAATAGATTGTGGGGTTTTGTTTTCTTATCTGTCCCTTTTCTGTGCTTTTAGATTGTTATCAATTTACATTTTTTTAAGTTTAAGAAAAATCAATGTAGGTATTCTTCCAATTCTCTCTAATTCCCCACTCCCCCCCAATTAAGATTTTGTTATTATTCTCTAAAGATAATACCTTACTTCTTTCATTATCTCACCTTCATCTACTTTAAAGTTATCCTATTCTCACTAGTTCTCTTTCCTTCACTCTCAAGATACCACCTCAAAAAGCCCAAAGAACTATTTGTTATCTATTTCCCTACTTTTGTAATTTTATTTGTTAATTCTTTTTTTCTTTCTTTCCTTTATCTAGTTATTTAAATCTCCTTCTCACCTTTTCTTTCTTTCAGTTATATATTAAATAAAATCTTTTTTAATTTATATGGTTTGTCAGTGTTGAAATTTCATTTTTTTAAACCATATTCTAAAAACAATTTTTCCTTTCTCTTAACTATTTCTCTTCTCTTCTATCTATTCTAGATTTTTATTCTTGGAACTTTATTTATTCCTTGTTTTCTGTATTCCTAATGAAATTAAACCTTCTGTGTTATTGTTTTATAGATCTTGCAAGAAGGGATTAGCATTTGCCTTCTTTTGATATTGTCAGTGCCACACAGTAGGCACTTAATAAATGCTGATTGCATGACCAATTGCTTGCAGAATGTGTTATCTTTGGAACTGTTAAATTTAATCAACACTTGTCATGTAGTTGAAGCCTGAAGAAGCATCTGTCTTTTGAGGTTTGTGGAAGAGGAAGAGTGTTGACTTCTTTTTCAAGTTCTTCAGTTGCTCTGATCTTTCTTGCCAGAGTCTATGGCTTATGAAGGAAAGGATACTGAGTGAGTTGATTAGGGTTTAGAAACTAGCTTTCTTTGCTTTTGTTTCATTTTGTTTTACCTTAATAATATTCTTGGTGTTAAAACTTACTTTATTTCTTATGTATAATTTGTATTTTAGAAGAGTTTGAGAATTTGTGGGAATTAGAGAAAGTGTCCAGAACACTCTGTCTTTGGTCAGGTATCCCAGAAGTTCTGGCACATTCCCTATTTTTAATGAGAACAACACTATTTTTACAGCTCTCTTCACCCAGTTTTCAATGTAATAGCAATCATCAACTTTCCATTCTTTATCATCTTTCTGTATATAATCAATTGATGAATCTTATCAGTTCTAACTATATCTGTCATATCTATTTTCTCTACTTACCATACCATCATGCTAATTAAGCATCTCATCATCTGTTTCTTAGACTTCACATAGCTTCATAAACTTCTTTTCTCCAATTTCTGTCCTCTATAGTCCATCCTTGATATTGTTTACCAGATTCATATTCCTGAAGACAGGTGTAACTATGAAATTTTTCTACTAAAGAAGATTTAGTAGCTTCCAGTTGCCTGTAAGAAAAAATACAGCTCTGTTTGAAATTAAACTCAACTCCAGCCTATATTTCTAGCTTTATATGAAACATTATTTCTTCACACACTCTATATTAGAGCCAAATTGACCTATGTAATATCCACTGTACATACTATTTTTTTTGGGAAAGGCAATGGGGTTAAGTGACTTGCCCAAGATAACACAGATAGGTATTGATTATTAAATGTTTGAGGTCGAATTTGAACTCAGATCCTCCTGACTCCAGGGCTGGTGCTCTATCCATGATGCTATTTTTAACTTCAGTTTTTGTGCCATTGCATAAGCTATGTCCATATCTGGATTCTGTCAACAAATCTAAGAAGGCTTTTCAAGCTAATTTCATCTTTTTTTTTCTTGGGGGGGTAAAATTACCATGGTATTTATTCCATTTAACAATAACAAACCCCAACAGTTTTTTCAGAAGTATTTTTGACAGACAATGTAGGGCCTTAATTTCATCATATTCCTGCTTGCTAATCTATATAGATTGAAAGGTAGATAGGAAGGCCAAGATAGGGCTTCTACTTCAGAGTCCCTGCAGTCATTTAGGGCAATAATCTTGATTTTCATTGTGCTTATGACTGGTATCATAAGCTCTTTCTCTATCCTGACAGTAATTCCTGGATATATACTTGATGATACCATCGGTAAATGTAATACTGACTTAGAGATACATATATATATATATATCTTTCTTGATTGAGTTGAATGTAGTTTCATAGACATCCCAAGATCCCATAGCTAAGAAAAATGGTTAGAAGAAAGTTTCTGAGAATTTGAGACTGTCTTACTATCAGGGTGCTAATAACTCTTTTACTGGTGGGGGGAAGGTTAAATTGTTTTTCTTTTAACATGGGTTAAATGTACTTTAATTTTGAGTTCCAAATTCTCTCCTTATTTCTCATTCCTTCCCCACCCTTTGAGAAAGCAAACAATGTGATATTGATTATACACATGAAGACTTACAAAGCATATTTCCATATGAACATTGCAAAGTCATATTGCAAAAGAAAAGTCTCATGAAATAGGAAAATAAAGAAATTTTAAAAATTTATGTTTTAATCTGCATTCAGATTTCATTAGTTCTCTTTCTAAAGATGAATAGCATTTTATCATGGTCCTTTGGAACTGACTTGGATCATTATTTTCATCAATGTAACTAAGTCATTCACAATTGATCATCCCTACATTATTGTGGTTACTAGTTCTGCACTTTTCATTTTGCATCAGTTCATAAAAGTTTTCCAAGGATTTTCTGAAATCATCCTGCATGTCATTTCTTATAACATAATAGTATTCCATCACAATCATACACTACAGGTTTTTCAGCTTTCCTCAACTGGTGAGAATACCCTTAATTTCCAATTCTTTGCCACCACAAAAAAGTTGCTCTCATAGCTCTTTTACAGAGAATAACTAGATATTTGAACATGGGTATATTACTAGTGTCTTAAACTCAAAAAGTTCCCAAACCAAAATTAGCATATTTTTCTACTTAACCTATTTCTCTATTGATTTACCTGTTATAATGATGCTATCTCAATCCAGTTATGTTCATAATAACTAAGTAACTGTTTTTACTATTACCTTTATATATGTTGGTATAAGTGTCTGACATAGTCTTTGCATATCATATAATAATGGGTATGCTTTTTTATAATTAAAATTTTATATCAATTGGTCTATGGGTATTTATGAAACATTTAATATATTAGAGGCCCTGTGAATCTTTTTGTTTTTGCATAATTTTCATTTGCAAATATATTTCCCTTCTTTTTGCCTTTTAAATATGATTATGTAAAATAGATTGTTTTGGCATTCCCCTCTTGGTTGATAGCACTTTGTTTCCAGTTTTGGGGGTATTTTTCTGTTTTTTTTTTTTTTGCAAAGCAATGGGGTTAAGTGACTAGCCCAAGGTCAAACAGCTAGGTAATTATTAAGTGTCTGAGATCAAAATTGAACTTAGATCCTCCTGTCTCCAGGGCAGGTGCTCTTTACAATTCTATCCTAGCTGACCCTATTTCCAGTTTTTAATTGCTACAAAACATATATATATATATATATATATATATATATATATATATATATATTAGAATCTCTTATACTCCCTGTTTTCTATACTTAGAGAAATTCAAGTGTTGATGATATAAACCACCAAGACCCAAAGACTTCCAAGATTGCTAGAATGGATGCAAAATAGAATCCAGGGCCTGTTGTTGAATTAATCTCCTTGTCACATACTCTTGTCACATGCTAATTCTAGACCCCTTCAAATTCTGCTATTCAATCTTGACTAGGTTTTCATTTTAGAGAAGCAATGTTGGATTCATTAACCCACTCCCTGTAGGAATTATTTCAAATCACAGCATGTTTCCTAAGTCTACTTTATCCTTAAAAACATGTCATTAGACTCAGTCATTTCTCCTTGTTGTTTTTTGTTTTTCTTCCATTTCTCAGACTTCTCTAGACATTGTCTCTTTTCATTCACTTCTAGATCCTTTTCAGTCTTGCTTTGGTCCTCATCATTCTACTGATATTTCTTCCTTTAAAGTTAGCAATAATCTCCTAATTGATAAATCTGATGTCTTTTTCCTCTGCCCTCATTCTTCTTGACCTCTAATTTGTATTTAATATTGCTGATCCCTGTTTCCTCTTAGCAACTCTCTCCTCTCTGGGTTTTTGTGTGATTCTATTTTTCTGCCCACTCTTTAATTTCTTTTGCTGGCATAGCATTCTTAATCACAGCCTCAACTGTATATGCTCTCTTCACTCTATGCTCTTTCTCCTTTGGTAACTTTGTCAACTCCCATATGTTTAAATATAATCTCTATGCAAATGAGTCATAGATCTATATATCCAACCCAAGTGTTTACTGAATTTGAGTCTTATATAACCAACTGTCTATTATTTTAAATATAATATTAGATATCCTGGAAAAAATTCAAGCTCAACATATTCAAAATTGAATTCATCTTTTCACCAAATACTCTCCTCTACCAAAATTCCCTATTTATGTCAAGGTTCATTATTTCAGTATCCCAGTTTTATATCCTTAGTGTTATCTTCTACTTCTTATGCCCTTTCACTCTACTTTTCCAGTTGTTTGTCAAAAATCACCATTTCTTCTTCTTTACCATGCCTTCATCTGAACTATTCTCTCTATTCAATAATCATTTACTTAAGGCTTTCATCACCTGTCTCCTAGACTATTGCAGTGGTCTTTTAATTTATTTCCTTTCCTCTAGTATCTCCCCACTACACCCCACAAAATTTTGAAAATGATTCTCCTTGGCAATGATCTGGTCATGTCACTCCCATACTTAGTGAACTCCAACATCTCTTGATTAGCTACAAAATTAAATATAAACTCCTTTACCCCTACCTCCACCATGATACATTAGGCAAACTAGCTTTTTCTGCTCACACAGAAAGCCATTTCCTGTTTCTTTACCCTTACACTGGCCATCTCACCTGAGAGGAAGGCACTCTTTCCTCATATCTATCTCATCCAATCTTTTATTCCAAGAAATATATCTTAAAAATAAATTTTCTTCATGCTCCTATCTGCACCAGTACTTGCTCTCACTAAATATTTTGAGTTCAATTATCTTGTATTTATTTTGTTAATAGTTATTCAGAATGTGTTCATCTAAGTATATATATTGATTTTCTTGATAGAAGTTAAGTTTCATGAAAGCAAGGATTCTTCCAATTTATTTTTTATTTCTCAAGTACCTTGTAATGGAAATTAACACAGTCGGCAATAATAAATGATTTTTGCTTGATTGAATCAAGTGACTGTTGGTTGGAGAACGTTGCAGTTCCTATCATATAAAGTCTTTCCAAACTGCTCTGAGCTAAAAAGAAGTCAGTTTTTTATTTTGTTTTATTTTGTGGATTTTCTAATGGATTTTTTTTACTTGAATTAGAGTTTATTCTTAGATATGGTTTCAGACTATACTAAGATTTGGTGCAAGGAATTTGAAGGATTCTGTAAGTGTTTATACAATGTTAATATGGAGTAAACACTCATCCTGCTATTAAGTAACTTGTTCAATTTTGAGTACTCTAGAAGAAATCTATTTTCACAGAGAAATCTCAGATCTTTAGTTTCAACTTCTAATTAAGTCTTAAGTTAACTGATCTTTAAAGATTCAAAGTAGGAAGATTTCATTTGAATTACCTTTTCATTCAACAGCTTGAGATAGCTAAAAGGAACTAAAGAGATTTTTTTTTTAGTTTGACTTTCCCCTGTAGTTAGAAAATGCCATTATTTAATAATGAAAGCACCAAGAAGTCTTCCAAAGTGATTCTTTTTTCATACATGAAAACATTTTAAAACATCTTTAATAAAAGAGAATATATTTAATACTTTAATACCAACAAGGTTTTAACTCTGCTGAGGTCATTATGAATTTCCTATTCATCTTGATACTTGGATGCATTGTATATTAGAAACTAGATAATTTAGTAGAAATATCTTAGAAGTTTTACTACTAAAGAATGCGATTTCTTTTTTTAATTTATTTTTTGGAGGCAGTTGGGGTTAAGTAACTTCCTCAGAGTTACTTAGCTAATAAGTATCAGAATTCAAATTTGACCTCAGGTCCTCCTGACTACAAGACCAGTGTTCTTGACACTGTACCACTTAGCTGCCCCTTTCTTATCACTAAACCAGGATTTTAATATTGCTATAAAAATAATGTAGACTACTTCTTACAAACTTTGAAATATTGTAAAATTGCTAGCATCAGCTATTAATAAATGAGTACTGCAGATGTTAATATTTATGTAATGCTTTAAAGTTGGCAACATGCATGTTATATCACTTGAACACATCAATTCTTTATCTCATTCTTTCCTACTGTTCAGATGAAAATATATGTAAAACATATTCCTTCAATTATGTCTAATGATAGCTATTTCCTCTGACTTCTCAACCCACTGCCATATTGAATTTTAAATACTTTCTGCTTCCTAACTTCATCTTCATAGATTGCAGATCTATGGAGTTGAAGTTTCAAAAAGAAAGCTTCCCCCCCAAATTCCTTCCCTTTTTAAATTACATTTAAGTTATGCTGAAACTTATGTTTCAACTGGAGTCAGGTGAATGCAGTCAGGTGAATGATCAAATCAGATCTTACATAATACTAGCTAGACCAACATTTGAGTGTAGGATAGAAATAAAAGCAGTTACCAAAAAATAGTAAAGCTTTTAGGAGATAGTTGTAGCCTATATCAGATTACTTGCTATCCTAATATGGGGGAGGGAGAAAACTTTGCAAAAATGAATGTTGAAAATTATCTATACATATAGTTGGAAACATATATAAAAACAAAACAAAAAGAAAAAAGAAAAAAGAGACAGCTGAAATGTGCAAATGATTAGCTATTTGTGTCTGAGCACTTTCTAAATTTACTTCTTCATCTACTTCTGACCTCCTGTATTCAGTCTCCAGTTCTGTAACTAACCAATTTATCAGTTATCCTAACCCTTTGGATTTAAACCCTCAGAGAAAAAAAAATCAACAAAAAAAATCCAAACAAGCCTGATTCCAGTGTGACCAGAAGGAATTGTTCTCTGCATTACTCAAATCCCAGAAGAATATGTCTCTAACGTTTACCAGTCTACTTCCTCTAGTACATGTTAAATACATTACTTCTAAAGTAATAAATTTTGAAAATGTAATGTGAATTTAAATATATCAGTATGATTTGTCAGAGTAGTTCAGTGTGTTAAACTTGGTGTCAGAAAGTCCTGCATTTAAATTCTGTCATAGATATATTAGTTGTGTGACCTTGGGGACTGCTTTGCCTTAAGTTATCTAAAAATGAGAATAATCATAGTATCTATTTTTCAATGTGGCTGGGAGAATAAATTAGCTGATTTTTTTCTTTAATTTTAATTTTCTTTTGTTTGCAAGGCAATGGTTTTAAGTGACTTGCCTTAGTCACACAGTTAAATCAGTATTAAGGGACTGAGGCTGGATTTGAATTCAGGTTTTCCTCACTTCAGTCAATGCTCTATTCACTGGACCACCTAGCTGCCCCCAATTTTAATTTTTAAAATGCTGAATTTGATAGACAAAAAAATCAAGCATGATAACTTCTCTATATAGTATATTTAACGCTAATATGTAGTATATGGTAGCACACTGTCAAGGGAATGATCAAATTCTTCACATCTGATTCAACATTTTAAGATAGAGAAATTCAAGACAGGCCATGCCACACATACCCTTCTCTTATCTTCCATACTGTCCTTGATTATTGAGCTCATTAAAATAAACTACAGGCATATATATTAATAATATAATTAATGGTTCAAAGTCCTCTCTCTGTTCTATATTTATTTCTCTCTCTTATAACCTTGGTGAATTTCCAAGGGACAAGAGAACTCAAGGTCAGCATTAGAGTCAAAACACTTGATATACATATATATATATATATATATATATATATATATATACACACACACACACACACATATATATATATATATATATATTCTTTTACCTTTATTCCCAACTAGTTCTATATTCCTTTTTTTCCTATTCAATTTTCCAAGTATCACATGATTAAAGCTAACATGCCAAAATAATTTTATATATCAAGGAAGATAAATTAGAATACAAAAGGATAGTAAGCAAAACACTTATAATAACAACGAAACTACACAGTTTAACAATCATGATAGCCAGGGAAAATGTGGAAACCAGTGATGTTCTACTTAATACTGAGAGAGAGGAAACCTCTCTGCTTAGTGTTGTAGGGTAGGAGGATTAATCTTTAAAGAGACTATCTCAGATTCAGACTTGCATGAATGATCCATGGTACTCATAATCTTTTTGCTTGTAAGCATTGGAGAGAAAACAGTTTATTCCACATATTTTTCTCTCTCTCAAGGGAGACAACTCCTTAAATCATCTTATTTCCTTCTTTGGGGGAGGAGGAAGGGAGTGACATAATGAACTGTATCCATATAAAACAGCAAACTTAACAGTAAATCTTGTATGTGTTCAAATTGATCCATCATTTGCTCTATCATCATTCCATCCCTCTCCCTTTTCATGGCTTTCCTATTTCCTGAAAAACAGAATTATTGAAATTAGACTAGTTTATAACCTTACAATGGTCTATAAATGTTCAAGTAAAAGGAAGAGTCAATCTTTATTGTTCTTATTTTAGGAAATTCCTGTCTTCCTTTGGGTTACTAGCTTACTCCTAGGGAATGGGATTTCTCAAATGACTTGATTCGGAAAAAGTTTGAGTATGAATTCTTTGGAGAGATGACCTGTGTCCTGAACTTCAGCACTATTGATATTCATACTTTGCCAGATATCTATCTTGGAATGATCTCATCTACCTCCTCACTTTTATTCACATGAGACTGACTGGAGCTGGAGATAGTCATACAACCAAGCCAAATGGATCCTCTACAATTCTATGTTAACTAATCTCAACCAGAGACAAGGAATTCTTTTTAATTTTAATTATTTCTTCTAATTTCCACAACTCTAGTGGTTATTCCAAATCTTATTTTTTCTCCTTAATCTCTCAGTTGTCGTGGTTGAGGACCTTGTACTTAGAAAATAGAAATCATTAATTGTGAGATCTCTCTTCTCCCCCTCCCAAGCTTTAATTCGACATTCTCTCCTTTACTGCAGTTTCTAATGATGAAATAAATAGCCCTTCTCTTTGCAAAAAACCTTGCTCTCATACACCCACTTGTCCCCTTAGTTATCCTCAGATTTGGATGTTTCTCTTTTGACTTTCTCTAACACACTCAAAACTGTTTCATCCTCCAACAATTATGTTGAGATCCTACCATGTCCTTAAACTACCTCTAGTCTCCCTTTCTCAGTCAGTATGTACTGGGAAACAAAAAAAAAATAGTTTCTACTCTTATGTTAACATTATTTAGTTCTATCTAATTTCATTCCTTGCCAACATTAGCTTCCATTGTTATTTCATTTCTTTTAGAAAATTTGTCTTTTCTTCTTTACTTGTAATAACTCTCAACATTTCCCCCTCTAATTTTAATTAAATATGAAAAATTTTAAAAGATCCAAATACTGCTATAAAATACTAAAGAATTTAAAAATGTTGTAGGTATATATTCATGTTATGACTTTGACACCTCTAGAATAACATTTATTGTTTGATGTAACTTGTGACTTATTCCAAGAGTTCCTAAGAAGAATTCAATGGATGTTCATGGTGATAAAGCTAATATTACCCAAACTAATTATCGATCAAGTACTCAAAAATATTAGTAATAAAAAATCTCTTTGAAAGAACAAAAAGTCTAGAATCTGAATGGAAAATTTGTTGGGGAGGAGTAGGTAAAGTCAGGAATAAAGGAGGAATAATACTTCTTGACTTGAAATATTAATATAAAGGAAATATTATTAAAATCATTAAATATTAATTTTAAAAAGTAGATCAGTAGAAAAGACTTAATATATAAAATGTATGAAAATAGGGAAGCACTCCTTATCTGATAAATACTGTTGGAGATACTAGAAAAGAAAGGGATTTGGCAGAAATAAGATTTAGACCAATGTCTTACACTATACAAGAAGTTTAGACTGATATTCAATTGGAAATTTAAAGGACTTATCATAAATTAAAAAAATAAGAAAATATAACCAGATCAGATATCTTAAGTTCCAATTAAAATTTCATCTTCTACTGGAAATTTTCTCTAACACATCTTAATTCCAATGATTTTCCTTTTATAATTCTTTCTTATTTATTCCATGTATGTCTTATTTAGTATTTATTTGGTTGCATTTATAAATTGTAAGCTCCTTGAGTACAGGGAATATCTTTTGCTTCTTTTTATATTCCCAGTACTTAGCAGAGTGCCTGGTACATATTAGTCACTTAATAGACGTTTATCTGTAATATGCTAATTAATATATATTAATGGTTGGAATAAGATGATACTGTGTAACTACTATTTTGCACTAAAATTGTAAATGTTATATCAAAAGACAAATATGATACCATATTGAAGTTCTTTTAATCATATTTATGGTTATTAAAAATAGCTACTTAGTAAAAGGATATGATGAAGTCCAGAAGCCAGGTAGTAAATTTTGAAGTGATTATCTTTGGTACCCTCCTTAATCAAAATATTTGAGAGAAGCACTATAATATGTATTTTTTTCCCTTTTGAATCAGAAAAAAGGAGGAACTCCAAGAACAGGAAAAGAAAGGTATGAAGAGAAACCTTAAAAATAATTAAAGAGTCAACAAAAGAGAAAATATATTATTTTAATTTCATACAATTGAAAAACTTGTGCATCCACAAAATCAAAGTGGCAAGGGTATGCAGGAGAATTTTAAAAGATTTATTGGGGAAGAATTATGCATCAAATATCATTGATAAGTATTTTGACCTCCAAGATTTGTGTAAAACTAACAAAAATAGTTAAGATTAGAACTATTCCCCACTAATAAGTAGGGAATTATCAATTATCAGTAGTTTGTATTCAAAATAATTGCAAGCTCTTGCCAACTATATAGAAAGATATGCAAAAGTGCTAATAACTGGATGGAAATCAAAAGAACTTCATTTCAACTCAAACTTGACAAAATACATGAATATTGAATTCACTGTCAAAAGTAGGCATATTAATATAATGTTGGTAGTTCTGTTAAATGGTATAACCCATTCTGACTCCAGGGCTGCCACTGTGCCACCTAGCTGCCCCGTGTAACCCATTCTGGAAAACAATTTGGAATTATGCTAAGAAAGTGAAGAAAATTCTATAGTTCTTGATCTAGATATGCAATTGTCAGGTATATATGTCAGGGAGAACAATATGAGAGCAAAAATCCATAGACATTACATCTTAGAAGTCTTAAAGTAGTTTTAAGCTTTAATAGTTCAAAACTACATTAGGAATTTTGGGACACCCTTTATACACCAAAATATTTGTGTTAGTAAATTATATATTAGCAAAAACTTCAAAACATTCTAGATGGCATTTAATTGGAGAATCACAAAAAGAATTGTGGTTCATGAATGTAATCATAGGGATCAGATGTGTGGAACCCCCATGATCTGAAAATTCCATGTAAAATGTTTTGGCCCTCCTTTCAGACCAGAGAAGAAGTCTGATTTTTTTTCTTTTTCTTTTATTGAGTTTTTACAGTACCTTATTGTAAAATTTAGTCATGGGTTACATGTAAGTTAATGATAAGAAAAATACTGCATGAAAAAGAACTTTCTTTTATGTCTGCTGGCCTTTGTGTGTCATCTGTGACTTTTGAAAAACTCCCAAATAATTTCCATTTATTTGCTTATGCCAATCCATGATATATTAAAACTGCTATGTGGAAAGTTGTGATGTGGAAGGATAACTGGATTGTGCTTTATACAATGATGAATATGAACATTTCAAGACTTATATGACTTGATACAGCAAAGTATGTAAAACCAGTAAAACAATATGCACCAACTACAGCAAGATAAATGGAATAGCAAATAAAATTGAATGTTATTTAGATACAATGAACAAGTTTTTCATTGAAAAAAGTGACAAAAGTGACACCCTCTTTGCAGAGGTGGAAGACTTTGACATGAAACAGTGCCTGTACTATTAGACTTCATTGATGTCTGTCAATTAGTCAAACAATATTTATTAAATGCTTACTATTTGCCAGATACAGTGATGCTGTGTTAGTTAATTTTATTGAACTTATTATTTTTTCTTTTTAAAAATTTTTTTTACAAGATCTTGTATGCTTGTTAGGTGGATGGTTAAGAATACATTCAGAAATGAAAGCAATGTAAAACAAATGTATAAATAAAATATTGTAACAAAATCATTATTTTTAAAAAAATATTCTTTTCAAAAAAGTTCTGAAATGAACATTTTGAGACTAAATTGAATTATTAAATATGAAAGTAAGCATTATGGTTTATATTTATTTTATACTTTATAATCATCTCTTGCTATGCAAGAGAATAACAAAATCATGAAAATTCATCAACAATGAATTTTTTATTCATACAGATGAGTATATCTGATAGAAAAGTTTTCTTTAATGAAAATGTTATTGTTACTAGCATTTCTCTAAGAAGTAACTTCACATTAAAATTTTTTTCTTTACATTCTTTCAACTTAAACTTCTTATCATTTGAAATTCCTATGAGAAATATACCAAAAAATCAATTTAAAAAATGCCAATCTGATTCAATATGATTCAATTTGATGGCTTTGCTATGAGTGTCATTTTTATGAAATCATTTAATATTGCTTTAAGCATGAAGTTTCAAAATGAGAAACATAAAAGCTATTGCAAACAGTGCTGGTCCTACTCAGGATCAACCAAGATGCTTAAGCATTATATTTTTTCTTTTGATCTAAAATTATATGTATCTTGATGAATCCTGTTAATTAACTGTATTTTATCTGGAGAAAGACTCTTTCTGTGATCATTTAAGAGATTTTTCTTTCTCAGGCTCCACACAATACTCAAAACAAAGACCACGATGTTGAGAAACTAAAACAAATCATAGCACATCAATCTTTCCTGGAGGTGGGAGGGGAAAGGAAAGAAAAAAGTCTGGAGGATGGGAGAGTAAACCAAGTATAAACCACGGGGAAATTTTATTTAAGGGCACTGGAACTCTTGGAAGGGAAGCAATAAAGGCTGAAATAGGGCAAAAGGGGGATACAGAAGGAAAAAAAAATTAGGCCAGGTATTTCTGTTAGTCATTTAAAACATGTATAAATTTTTCTTCTAAACTGCAAAGGACAAATAATGAAGTAAAAATAGTGGGGTATAGTTGGGATTCATAAGCACAGATGGCAAACTGCAACAAAAATCACTAGAAACAAGTCAACATATGTTCTAATTGAAAATAGTCATGCCAAATGGGGTCTCATGCAGACCACTAACCACATCAGATATCATTATGAAGGACTACACTGGTTATGAGATGATTAAATTAACATATAGGGGGGAAGAGTAAATATATTTTAGTTGAATTTCAATGAAATTGAACTGAAATTTAATGAAACAACTTCATCAAAAGAGCTCAAGAAATATGTTCAAAATACTGAGTTTAATCGAATGTTATTTTTTAGCAAGTTAAAGAAGTGGGAAAATGGCATTAAAGAATACTGAATTTTTTACTCCATCAACAAAAAGTAGCATTTCTATATTTTTCAGAAGTTGCCATTAGCCTTCCTTTACAGAATAGGATGATGAGGCTGAGAAATTAAGTCAACAGTTAATGAACAGTCCACAAACATTTATTCATTTATTCGTTTATTTATTTATTTATTAGTTTTTGAATAATATTTCATTATTTTCTCAATTACGTGTAAATGGTTTGAACATTTTTTTTTAACTTTTGAGTTCCAATTTCTCTCCCTCCCTTCCTTCCTGAGACACTAAGAAATTTGATATGGATTATACATAAGTATTCATGCAAAACATGAAGTAGTTACAGATTAATTATATTGTGAGACAAAAAAAAACCTGTCCCCCCTCCATATAAAATAAGGAAAATGAAACATAGTATATACTTCTATCTGAATTCAGATTATATCAGTTCTTTCTCTGGAGGTGGATAGCAATTTTTTTCATCATGAATCAACTGAAATTATCTTGGATAATTGTATTTACACAGAATAACTGGCTGATCATCATATAATGTTGCTGTCATTGTGTACAATGTTCTCTCAGTTCTGCTCATTTCATTTTTATATCAGGTCATGTAAGTCCATATTTTTTCTGAAATCATGCTGTTTGTCATTTCTTAGAGCATAATAGCATTATTCCATTACATTTGCATACCACAGTTTGTTTAGCCATTCCCCAATTGATGGGCATCACCTTAATTTCCAATTCTTTGTCACCACTAAAAGAACTTCTAGAAATACTTTGTTCAAATAGGTCCTTTCTCATTTCCTCTTTGGGATACAGACATAATATAGTGACATCGTTGGATGAAAGAGTATGATGCACAGTTCTCTAGTCATATGGGCAGAGTTACAAATTGCCCTTTGGAATAGATAGGTCAATTCAGTTTCAGACTCAGACTTTTCCTGAGTGACTCTGAGCATGAAATGTAACATTAGTTGCCTCAGCTTCCTTATATATAAAATGAGCTGAAGAAGGAAATGACAAACCACTCCAGTATCTTTTCCAAGAAAACCCCAAATAAGATCATAAAGAGTTGAACATGACAGAGTAACATCGCCACAAAACCCAAAACATTCCAGGCATTGTGTACTGATACAAAGAAAGACAATAAATAGTCCCCTCCTTTAATAAACTTGCAATCTAATGGTGGAGGATAACATAATAGAAGTTAAAAAGGGGGACTGGATGGCACCAGGTACAGGAATATGATGGTGTTCTTCTACAATCAGGTGGGAAATTATGACATGATTGCCTTGGATGTTGTCCTTAAGTAGAAAAGCTATGAGGAACATAGCATCTTTCACCCCCTATAATCTAAGAAACAGATAGTACAAAGATAGAATGAATCTTTCTGTAACTGTGTTATATATACAAAATATTATTTCTATCCTCTATCTCTATCTCTCTCTGTTTTTCTATTCCTTTCTCCTCGCTCTACTTTTTCTCATATCACCATAATTTATGCTTCTAGGACTCACTGTACCTTACTAGGAATTGAATATATAGGATATACAGGATATCTGGGGGATAGGAGGGGGATTATGGGAATTCAAAACATAAATAAAATGATTTTGTGTATATATTCTTAGCATTTGAAATATAATTCAGCAAGTGTCAGGCATGTAATTAACATAGATGAGGAAGAGGTAAATAAAATCTAGCCACATTAAATTAAGACAAGTACCTTCCATTATGCAAGCTGATTCTTTACCAGTTGGGGAATGACTTATTTTTTTATATTTTTGACTCATTTCTGTATATTTGAGAAATGAGGTCTTTATCAGAGCTACTCATTACAAAAAAATTTCCCTAGTTTTCTGCTTTCCTTATAATTTTGTTTGCATTGGTTTTGTTTTTGCAAAAGCTTTTAAATTTTATATAATCAAAACTATGTATTTTACGTTTTGTAATGCTCTCTGTGTCTTGAAAGGTCCTAAATTATTCCTATATCCATAACTCTGACAAATAAACTACCACATGTTCTCCTAATTTGCTTATAGTATCACCCTTTATGTGTAAACCATATACTCATTTTAAAATTAGTTTCTATATGGTGAAATCAAAGTCCATATCTAGTTTCTACCATAATATTTTCCAGTTTTCCCAGCAGTTTTTATCAAATAATGAATTTTTTTTTAAAAAACTTAGACCTTCGGGTTTGTCATATACTAGGTTATTATGGTCCTTTACTGTATTTCAATTTGTACCTAATCTAATCCGTTGATCTACCACTCTTTTCTTAGCCAAAATTCCCTGCTTTAAAATACAATTTGCCATCCCAAAAGACTAATGATAAAGTGTACTGTCTACATTCAGAAAAAAGAATGGATAGTTTGAATACTGGATGAAGCATGCTATTTTTCACTTCCTTTCATTTTCTTCTTTTATTTGAGTGTTGTTTTACAAAATGATTGATATGGAAATGTTTTACATGATTGACCATATATAAACTTTATCTGATAATTTACTTTCTCAGGAACAGGGGAGATTAGGGAGAGAGAGAATTTGGAACTCAAAACTTTTAAAAAATGTTAAATGCTATTTTAACATGTAATTGGGGAAATATATATTTATAAATATGTAAAGAGATATAAATACATAGAAAGTAATGAAAAATCAAAAAAGAACAAAAAGTAAGCTAATTCTATACTTCTTCCTCATCCCTGAGCTGCCTTTTAGCATTGTGAATGATTAGCATTGTGGCTTGTGAATGATAAAATGACTAAGAAAACAAAGGTTCAAATTTCTGAGAATTAAGCAACGAATGTCAATTGCCTAACAAATTGAGAATCAGGCTCCTTCCTTAGTTTAGGATTGGACTATGAACACAGGGTAATAAGATTTTATATTACAAATAATCAATCAAATAAGATCAAGTAATTAAAAGGAAACAATACCTTAGGTCCTCTGATTTCTAAATGATGGAAAGATTAAGGACTTTCCTAATTGGGAGGGGGAGAGCTAACAGGTACAATTACCTGAATTCAGAAAAACTATCTGAAAACAATCAAAAGAACAAGGAAACAGGAAGCTAATTGATCAGTGTAGGGTCAATTTTCAGATAAGACAATGAGTTGCTTGAGGTGTATAATTATGAGAAACTCCTTGTGTCAATTTTTGAATCTGATTGGATTTCTAGTCAACAAAACCTAAGTCCTTCCTTAATGGTAGAAGTTGTTCAGTTTTCCAACCACTCAGGCCTAGGTTCAAACAATGTAACAATGTGATGCCACAATTTCCATAACTGAATAAAATTTTCTCACAAGACAGAAAATGAGTTAATAATTTAATAGAAAGAGAACTGAGCTAGCTCCAGAATTAAGTCTTAAAAATGGAGTCCTTGTGGTTCAATTGATTCCCACTACCACTTGCTGCTCCAATCCCCTCATTTCCCTCAAGTGTGACAAGAAAAGAACTGAAAATGTATTTGATTAGCTCAGAGGCCTTGTGACTCAGTGTGTCTCTTTCTAAAAGAGTCACACTTCTCCAGTGCAGCAAGAGTAGAAGTAATGCTTTGTGATATAGCCATAGGGTGGAACAGCTGAAGATTGCATTGACTGAGAATTCTAACAGCAGTGAGACAAATAAACTACAATAAACACTAGCAACTGTTGCAGTAGAAGTTCAGAGGCAGCATGCAGCAGTGAAAACAGAGAGGTAGGTTTCTCAACCTTGACAGGAGTCAATAGATATTAAAGAGGCTTTGTCAAGGGACTTTTTGAGCTATTACAAGGAATTGTGAGTTGTAGGTTAAGAAACCATGGATATAAACTTGTGTTGGGAATATCATTTAACTTACCTTGTCCTAGGCAATTCTTTTAAGATGATACATTTAAGAAAAAAAAGGTACTAATCAGTACTTGTAAGTTTTTCATTGAAAACAGCAAACACTTGGAAACTGAAGACTTGTTTTACAAAAAAAATAGCTTTTGCACTCTAAGTAAAGGGACACCAGGTATGGCAGGGTGTCACAATCTCACCCCAAGGCATTTAGTCTACTCTAAATACTTTTTATCAGTTTCCATGCTTTCTTTAATTCATTTTTCTCTGTTTAATTCATTTTTTTTACTAAGAATAAACATTTTGAGTAGAGTTAAATAAACTTTATTTTAAAAATCAAAGAAAATTTCTTTGAGCACAGTTTTTTTTTTAGGTTTTTGCAAGGCAAATGGGATTAAGTGTCTTGCCCAAAACCACACAGCTAGGTAATTATTAAGTGTCTGAGACCGGATTTGAACCCAGGTACTCCTGACTTCAAGGCCGGTGCTTTATCCACTACGCCACCTAGACGCCCCTTTGAGCACACTTTTGAAAGAAATAAAATATATGAGATTATTTCTAATTCTTAACTGTTTCTCTAAATAGACACAAATGCAAATGTCTATCTTTATATCTCTATCATTTATCTCTCTTTCTGTCTCTGTCTCTGACTCTGTTTCTCTCTCTCTCTCTCTCTTTCTCTTCACAGACTCTAAATAGAATGTTAACTTTTATAGGACCCTAAATCTTATCTTGACATGCAGTCTCTATGGGCACTTTTCTCTTCCCTGATTTGGGGTTTCAAAAATCTTTTCTCTCCTGACAGATCATACTAATTTTTCTTAAGAGTTCTTTATTCTTCTTCCTTTGTGATCTTATTCAAAAGTTCTCAGTTTCAACATCCATCTAAGCAACCATGAGGAATAGCTTCTAGGAAAGCAAGAAAAGAAAGGGATATACAATCTCATACTGCATCATATCCTCCATCTGGAAAATTCTATGCCTGTATTTATCCATTAAGAAGCCTTTCTTGACTCTTTAGAAGAAAAGTAAAATAACTCTCTCCCCTCTTTCAATTGATATCTATATTTGTAGTAGTCTATTCCTTCTTATCATATAGATTGTTTACTAATTAACAGCTTCTCAGTTACTTTCATTATCAAAAATAGGCTTCATATCTGACCTGTTTTTTTTTTCAGAAAAATTTCTTAAAGTTATAGTATACTTTTTAAGAGAACCAATGGAAAATTAAATAGAAAGCAAATTGGTTTCATCACAAACACCAGGGACAGAGTTCCACATAACATTCTTTTCTTATTCTTAGACCATGCATTGTTAAATACAATCTTGAAACACTCTTCTAAGGAAAAAAGTCAACAGTTTTTGGATGAGAGGTTGCTACATCATTCAACAATCACTCATCTTCAGAATTCATGCATGTCATTTTTGGAAACTAGTGACATTAATTTGCAAAGGAATATAGTAAGATTGAGTCTTTAAAGATCAATTTTGATCATTTCAACTCAATTGAAATTGCTTAAAAAACTCACAAATGTGGAAAAATAGAAAAAGGTTTCAGGACGATGTCACAAAATGGAAACTATTTTTAATATTCCAACAAATAATATCCATAAATGCTTCTGCATTTTGAAAAGCTTAAGTAGTCACAGATGTTTATGAAAAAGAAATGATGGCAATGGGCAAACTCCCCAGAATAGTTCATTTGAATTGAAGTAAAAGGAAAAAGAAAAATAATAATACAAATAATAATACAAAATGTTTACAAATTCAAAGGGAGGAATAAGAGAGTAGACAATTTAATAGAGAAAATGAAGATCAGCAAACAAACTAGAATTTAGCAACAGTTATAATTGGCTATTTTGAAATTGCTTTGGATCACTGTTAAAATCAGATTCAGAAAAAAAAATTAGATTCAGTACAGATTCCTTTTCAGTGAAAAGATTTCTTTTCAGCATAATGCCAATGAATTGAAAGAAACATTTGATAAAAGTGGATTATTAGCATAATCAGTAGTCAAAAATGGTAAACTGTACCAAGTACTTCAGTATTATTGGTAAATAAAATCTGTTTGCTGGCTTTAATAAATTTATATCTTGTAAAATTTATAAATAAATATTCTAATTGAGGCAATGAAATGGCAAGATAGAGATTTTTTCTTCTGAAGAAAAATCAGAAATATTTGCTAATTTGTAATTTGTTTATGCAGACATTGTCTAGGTGAAACAAAACCAATTTTGGGGAAAAATGTAAAATAGGTAATTCCATTTTTCTGTACTTCCAAATTCCCTTTTTCCTGAGTTTCTACTCTCAGTTTTGGCCCTGTCCTTGTTGCTAAGGAAATTCTGCGGTGGTCTATGCTCTTATTTTTTTCTACTATTACTTTCCCCTTATCTGTTGGAAATAAAATGAGTATAGAAGAGAAGGCTGTTAAACTCATTTTTACTGATGTATAAACAACCAGTAATTCCCTTTTTCATCAGTATAATATATATATGCATATATATATATGTATATATATACATATATATCCAAGATAAAGGAGCAACAGCAGGAAGTAGTATTGAAAAGAAAACCTAGAAGTCATATATGTATGTATGTATGTATGTATGTTTATGTGTGTGTGGTTCTAAAAACCAAAATCAATTGCATGAAATATTAATTAAAAATTTCCTTCTGACACCATGTGTTAAATCAGGGAAAACTATTTAGGCTTTACTGTAAGGGTTCTTTGGTCCTATGATGATGTTTTATATTACATGCTCAAAGAAGACCCTGACATTAGGGAGGTGGTGTCATGACAAGGAAGCGAATTTGATTTAAGTGAGAGAGTGCTGTGCTAAGTCACCAACTTCACTTTCTCCTCTGGAGCCATTTGGATTCAGTGATCAGATAAGAATAAGGACAATTGGAGATGACCCTGGATGTGAGTAATCAGGATAAAATTTATTTATCCTATGATAAGCAAACCTCAGATAAGGTTCAGGCATTTGCAGAACACCAAATAGTGCTGGATAAATTTGAATTGATGTTGAAGAACTAACTCCAAGCTAGCACCAATAAGAGTCTGTAGCATTCTAAACCCTATGAAAATGCATAAACTTCTGCCCCCAAGAAATCTTTCTTTCAAGGTGCATCTAGTGCTCCTAATTTTAATCCATAGTTATGTGAATTACTCTGTGACTTTCTCCCTCTTTGCTCCTTTTCCCATACTATCTATTTTGTTCCACCATCCCATTCTCATTCCTATGCCATCTACTTCTATATTCTCTAGCCCCTCTTTCGCTGCTTGTCTCGTTACTTTTTGTACTGTCCTCCCCTGCCCCATCTATGCTCTGTTTTACCCACTACCATCATGGTCTTTCCCAGGGAGAACTCAAGTAATTAAGCATGTCTGTCTCTACTTCACAATCCCTTAAGTTAACAATTCAGGCATTATCAAACTACTAGAAGAAAATATATTTCCAAATGGCAGATACCTTTTCTGATTAATTTCTTTATTTTTCACAGCAACTATCACATAACTAGACACTCAAAGTGAATTTGTTAAGTGAAGTTTGGCTCTGATTGAAGGGAAGAGTGGGAAGCTGAGATCCATTCTAGCATCAAGATTCCATTGGTGAGTGCCGAGTTAACAATTTGTAAGAGAGGGGACAACACCATTATGAGAGCTCCAAAGAAAGAATAGAGATTACAAGGGTGCCAGCAATGGCAGCAACTCATTCACATTTCTTTGATCTTCACTGAAGCAGGAAATGTTGGGGCTTTCATGTTCACTTCTTATTTGAGTTATTAGTGACCCTAAATCATTTATCCTCATAATTTTAGTAGAAGTCATCTTGCTACCACTCTCAAAGAAAGTTCTTGATTGGTGAATCCCTAAAATGGAGACTGGCTGAGAACTGAAAATGTTTACCTCTCTCCATCTTTGCCTCACCTCTCATGGAGGGCAGGGCATTCTGCTCTACCAATAGGAAAAAAGTCTTATGTCAATGATCTTTGGGGTAGAGATGTTAACAAATTTAGTTTCCAAAGTCTCCATGTAGGATAAGAGTTAATAGGATAAACATGGTGTAACTACTGCTACTTCATCCAACCAACAAGATTTATTAACTATCTACAATATGTCAGACATTGTTAGTCACTGGGTATTCAAAAAATAAGTCCCTGATATCAAGAAGCATATATTTTTAGAGGGATAGATGAGGAGGTATTGTATTTCAAGCTTGGGTTATAGTTTGTATAGAAGAACCAAATGACATTATGAGAAATAGCAAGGACAGATTGTATTACAAAATGCATAGAGAGGAATAAAGTATAATAGTCCTGGAAATGTAGGTTTCAACCAAATGATAATTGGCTTAAAATGCTCCTCAAAGGAGTCTGTAATTGATGTTAAAGGTAATAGGAAGCCTCTAGATTTTATTACGAAGCAGAGAGATATGTTCAGATTTGTGCTTTAAGAAAATCTCTCTGAAGTGAGTAAAGGCTGGATGAGAGAGAGGAGACATGGAAGTCATTAGGTATATTGCCATGTTTCAGTTAATGAGGGAAAGCAGTAGGGTGGTGGGTATATGAATGGAGAGAAAGAAGTATGTGTGAGATATTGTGAAGGAAGAAAATGTAAGTTGACAACCAGATGTGAGGTGAGAGAAATGAGCATTGAGGATAATTTTAAAGTTGTAGATCTTAGTAACCAGAAAGATATTGATATTCTTGACATAAATAGAGAAGCTTGGGGAAGGATATATTAAGGTGAATGGAGTGGAAGATAATGAAGTATATTTTATTTATGCTAAATTTGATATATCTATGGAACATCCAGTTTGAAAGGGCCAACAGGCAGTTGGTAATGGAATCTGGATCTCATTAGAGAGATTAGGGTTTAACCACATTGAATATTTGGATGGTGAATCCAATGCCATCCACAACTTTTCAGTGATTTATATTTTTGCTGCATTTGAAGATATGAATCATTCCTTTACTTAAAATTTAAAAAAATAAAAGTTCTCTCTTACTGGGATTATGGGATAGAGACTAGAGCTGAGATTTTATTAATATAGAGAACTTTTGAGAAAGCTTCATAATCCCTTCTAACAATAAACTTCAAATCCCTTCTAACAATAAAAAGTTGTTACCTATTTTGACAAGGTTACCCTTTTAGAATATTGCCTGGAGCACTGAGAGGTTAAGTAACTTGTCCAGGGTTACAGAGTCAGTTTATGTCTAAGGCAGGAACTTGAACCTGTATCTTCTTGACCTCGTTCTTATTTAATATTTAGTTTAATAATCAAAGATTCTTCAATATAATTTTGGATGAAAAGCACTAAATATTCATGATATCTTTCTCTCAAAGATGGCAGAGATTGAATATATGATTTAATTGATAAAGAGAATTCTACCAATGTAGGTCAGATATCTTCTGTGACTTATTTATGTATTTTCTTATTTGCAAGGCAATAGGGTTAAGTGGTTTTCCCAAGGCTACACGGCTAAGTAATTATTAAGTGTCTGAGGTCGGATTTGAACTCAGTTACTCCTGACTCCAGGGCCGGTGCTCTATCCACTGTGCCACCTAGCTGCCCCTACCGTGACTTATTCTTAGAGAATATTTTAGAGAAGAATTTAAGTGACTTCATCAGGGCCACAAATCATATAACAGGTCTTCCTGATTTCCAGGTCAGCTCTCTCTGCTCTGCCACAGTGTTATTCTCTTTTAATAAGAATTGACAGGATAGCAAGGTTTTATTTTGTCTTCCATTAGAAGACAATGTATGTTTTTATTAATGTGCTTGAGATAAGTATAGATAAGTTGAGCTTCTTTTGCAGAGTGATTTAGTGGGAAAACAATTCTTCATACTTAAGCTATTTACCAATGCAATATTAAACAAATGTGCTTTTATGATCCATGACTTGTTTTGTAGGAAAAAGCGGAAAATTGTTTTAAATTCAAGAGTATCTCAAAGCAGAGTTGCTCTGGAAAAGGTTTTAAAAATAGACTTATTCTGGGGGGACGGCTAGGTGGCACAGTGGATAGAGCACCGGCCCTGGAGTCAGGAGTAACTGAGTTCAAATCCGACCTCAGACACTTAATAATTACCTAGCCATGTGGCTTTGGGCAAGCCACTTAACCCCATTGCCTTGCAAAAACTAAAAAAAAAAAAAAATAGACTTATTCTACTATATTTGATTTATTTTTCTTTTAAGAAATATAGGGAATGAAATATATTACTTCTTGTATATTTGAATTCAAAGACATTCTCCTGCAAAGCTTACCTGAATATTTTAGGATTTTTTTGCTTGCAAATGTTCTTAAAAAAAGACTCATCAGAAAACAGAATATGATGTAAAAAAAAGGTGCTTGAACATTGATTAAATTGAATTATCTAACTGTAATGCAGAATGTAACTTCATCTTCTGGACTTTGTGCAATAAAATACAATGAAGATTTTTGTATAAAGTCAGGTACTATATAAAATCTACCTATATCTATCTATCTATCTATCTATCTATCTATCTATCTATCTATCTATCTAATCAAATACCTCCCTATAAGCTAATGGTCAACTGGGCAATTTCGGTTAGATATGGCACAATTTAATGACCAAAGTGAGCCTAGCATTATATTTAAACTTTGTTTTAACTATTCTAGGTTACTGAGCCGAATATTCTTTTTTTTAAACCACTTGGACCATTTGAGTTTTCTGTATTAAGAAAGTCTAATTCATTGTCCTCTCTCTATTCTTATATGTCACATTCTACTAGCTCACTTTTAATTGATGGGCTTATAATTTACAGTTGAAGCAAGTCATAGGTTTTTGATTTTCCCTAGAAGCCAATCTATTGTTTTCTTTATTATTATCTGTTCTTGAAAATTTTATTGAAACAAATGAAGGAAATTGGGACTAGTCAATAAATTGGGAAGTCACAGAAGGTGTGATATATTGAAAATACTGTCAGATACATATTGATAATAACACAGAAAGTCAGTAAAGTCCCGATGTCTCTGTGACAATTGCTGCAATTCATAAGCAAGATCACAAAGTTATAATTACTTATTTTAGTTAGGTTTTTATAAATTAGTGAGTACTTTAACATATGTTTTAGTCATTCTTATTTTCAACAGCTCCATGATGTAGCAATACATTATTAAACCAATTTTATCAATGAAGGAATTGAGTTTGAGAGAGATTAACTGATCTCTTCATGGTCATGAATTATCGAGAAGCTGAGATTCAGAGTGAGGCTTTAGGATCATAGATATTAAAGAGGGCAACAATCTTGAAAGTTATTTAAGGTAACTTTTATTTTAGTTGGGGAGTGAGATTCAGAGAACCTAAATTACTGATCTGAAGTAGAAAGACATTAAACAGCAGAGGTAGGTTTTGATTTGAAGTTCTTGGACTCTAACCCTTGGTCAACCATAAATCTTCTGATTCCAAAACCTGTGCTCTTCATGTTGCACCACAGCTGCCTCTGACAATCATGTATGTCCTATTAGGTCAATTCTTACACTAATCCCTCTAAATATTTTCTTACTTTGTTCAAATATTCCTAAGGTATTTTGACTGGCTCTTTCCTTTGCCCCCAATTACTTTCTTTTGTTGTTGTTCATTAGTTTTCAGTTGTACCTAATACTTCATGACACAATTTGGGGTTCTCTTGGCAAGATGGCTGGAGTAGTTTGCCATTTCCTTCTCTAGTTTATTTTACAAATAAAGAAACTAAGGCAAATAGGGTTAAGTGAATAATCAGTAAATCTTTGAATAAATCTCTGAGACTAGATTTGAACTCAGGGCTTTATGACTCCATGTCCAGCTCTCTATTCACTATGACACCATGCTACCCAGCTAGCTTTATATTTATTTATATATAGAATAAATTTCTTTTGTAGAAATTTATAGAATTTATATTCTTGTACTTCATTTTTGTCTTTCTGCAAAGACAAAAATATCATCTTAAACAGAGATAACTCTTAAATGATTGATGGATTGAGTTGAATTGAATAAAAAGTAAAGCTTTTCTGTGAAGCTAACTGAACATATGACCTTATGAGGGAATACTGGGGGTTAAGTTCATAGGCGGGGTGTCAGTAATGTCTACTTTTCCTTTCTCCCACCAGTGTATCCCTGAAAATTTTTTTTCTCTTGCCAATTATTTAACTCTTCCCTTCTGGAGAAATAGCTTTCCCTTCAAAACAGGCACAAGTCATTGTGAATACATGATTTAGTGTTTATCTAACCACTTAAATACATTGTCATGATTGCTTCCATATAGTTAGAATTTGGTGAATATATTCTCTCTGCCTATGGAAGTTTTAAGAAGTAGATACCTTTTATAGTATATGAGATGTTGCAGAGGTAAAATCAACAGACCTTGGCAAATGATTGGATGGAGGGGAGGCGGAAAGGTGAGATATAGTGAAGAGTCTAGGAAGAGTTCTATATTGTGCTCCTGAGAGACTGGGAAGATGGTGTTGATTTATATAGTAATAGGAAAGTAGGTATGGAGAGAGTTTGGTGGGAAAGATATTGCCTTCTTATACAGATATATTTAGTTTAAGAAAACTATCGGATATCCAGTTGGATATCTCCAGAGAAATTAGGGCAAGACAGGAAGATTTGTCATCATCATAGAGTTGGCAATTAAATCCTTGAAAAATGATGAGATAACCAAGTTTAAAAGTGAATAAGGGAGAAGAGAATACAGAATAGAACTCTGAGGGAAACAGATGATTACAGGGAATGATTTGATTAGAAAGGATGAGAATCCAACAAAACAGATTGTGAAATGAGTCAAATAGGTAGGAGAACTAGAAGAGTGATTACCACCTTCTCCTTGGTAGTTCATTTTTAGAGGTCAACAGTATCAAAGGCTCCTCTTATCAAAGAGAATGAGGATTGAGAAAAGATCTTTGAATTTAGCAACTAAAAAATCACTGGTAACTTTTCAGGGAACAGTTTTGGTGGAATGATATTGGAAGTTTGATTGAAAGAAAGAATAAATGGAAGCATCTAATATAGATTTTCTTCTTGAGAAGTATAGCTACAAAGAATAGAGCTATAGGACAATAGTTAGTGGGGATATAAGGATCAAATAATGATTTTTTTCAGGGTGGAGGCATGATGGATGTTTGTAGGAAAATGCAATGAAAGATTAAAAAAATTATATGGCAGGGATGACAGAGAGGACAATTGTGTGGCAGGAGATGTTGTGGAATGAAATTGTTTATATAGGCTGAGGGATCAGCTTTGGTAAGGTAAACCTCTTCATCATTTGACACAGAGTTGAAGGAGGAGATAGTAGTTGAAGGTATATGAATGATAGATGAAGAAGGGGGAAGAAGTGACTCAGGGCAAGAATTTGGAAGTGGCAAGTAAATATTCCTTTGGAATGGGAAGCAAGTAATATTCCAATTCCCTTACCTTGGTAAGTGAGCCAAAGAGGATGAGTGAAAAGGAAATCAGTACCGAAATGAATAACCAGATAGACTGAGTCAATAGGGAGAATCTATATTCCCATAATAATCAATAGACTGGAGGAATGGGAAAAGGAAAACTGAAGGATGGCAGAAAATGTGTTGCTATAGCACAAAGCTATATTGCATATATATTTCAGAGGGCATAGTGGAAGAACTGGATTGTGTTTGAAACTTTGTGGTGGGAGATTTGAGAAAGATCAGAATTAAAAATAATTAAATGAAGACGGAGGGGGAATGAGGTTTGGAAGATTAACTGCAGGGTTTCAGAATCACTGGAATGTGAAAAGTATGATTAAATATGAGTGAAGGGCACACTTTTCTTACTCCAAAAGTCTGGAGATTAGACTGGAGGCAAATGCAACCTGAACTGATAGGGATATGGTCACATGTTTGGATAGTTAGATGGGAAGTCTAAAGAATTAAGATTTAAGCAGGGAAAGATCATAGGATATGAATGTCAAATCTGAACAGCAAAAGAATGAAGCTCTTTTCCTACCACCCTAATGCAGTTTCTCAAAAATCTCATACCCAAACTATTACTATAGATTTTACTGATGGGTTTGCCTGACCTCCCCTCTACAATGCCTTCTTCTTTAAGCCATCAAAGTGTTGTTCCCAAAGTACTGGTCTAGGTGTATCTCTTCCTTACTCAATAAAATCCAGGTTTTCCATATTGTGTACAGAATAAGATATGAAATACTTTGGCATTCTAAGCCCTTTATAACCCACCATCCTCTTACATTTTCAGTCTTCTTATATCTTACTCCTTTCTATATACTTTTAGATCTAATATTCCACAAACAAGAAACTCCATTACTTGATTCAGAGCATTTTTTTCTGACTTCTTCATACCTGGTATCCTCTCCCAACTTAATGCCCTCTATTAATTTCCCTGACTTCTTTTAAGTTCCAACTGAAATCTCATTATTTATAGGGAGATTTTTCAAATTCTCTTTAATTTCTAGCACCTTCCTCTTGTATTTCTTACTTATCTAACATATAGGATGATTTGTACATATTTGTGTGCATGTTAGGTCCTCTATTAGATTGCAAGCTTCATGAAGATAGGAATTCTCTTTTGCCTTTTTTTTGTATCCTCAGCACTTGGTACAATTAGGTGCTTAATAAATGAAGATATATAGAAATATATTTTATATATCTATATCTATTTAGATATAGTAGATGGCACAGTGGAAAGATTTCTGGTGTCAGAAAGACCTGAATTCAAATTCAAGCCTAGACTTACTAGTTCTATTACCTTGGATAAGTCACTTAACCTCTGTCTTTTTCAGTTTCCTCAACTGTCAACTGGATAGATAAATATAATCATTTCCCAGAGATTTTGTTAGGATAAAATAGAATTTATAAAGAGCTTTTCTAACATTAAAGAACTCCATAAATGATAACTTTGATTATTATTAAACATGTACACATGCACAAAGGAATTCATATATAAAATATATAATTCAAAATTTACTTAAGTTTTCAAATTTTAACTAAATATAAAGTTTGTTATATAAATAAGTCAACTTCCCAACTCCCACTTGATGCTTTTTTTTAATGATCCACCCATTACTTTATTTTCTATAGATATAAACACCAACAAAACAAAAACAACCAAGTTTGGTAAAGAGAAAACCCACTTCCTCCTATTCTTTCCAACATAGAACCTGGAACATAGAGAGTTCTTTTTTTTTTTAAATTTTACAGTTTTTCCCCCAATCTCACTTCCCTCCCCCCCACCCCCTCAGAAGGCATTGTTTTCATGCCATACATTGATCAAAATTGAATGTGCTGAGAGAAAAAATCATACCCTTAAGAAAAAAATAAAAAGAAGAGAGAAAATTTCTGTAATAGAAGAGATAGAAAATTTCCATAATACATAAGATAACTTTTTTTAAAAATTAAAGGTGATGGTTTTTAGTCTTTGTTTAAACTCCACAATTTTTTCTTTGGCTACAGATGGTATTCTCCTTTTCAGATACCCTAAAATTGTTCCTGACTATTGCACTGATGAACTGAGCAAGTTAAGGTTGTTCATAACCCCCATGTTGCTGCTATGGTGTACAGTGTTCTTCTGTTTCTGCTCATCTTGCTCAACATCAGTTCATACAAGTCTTTCCAAGCTTCTCTGAATTCTCATCCCTCCTGGTTTCTAATAGAACAATAGTGTTCCATAACATACATATACCACAATTTGTTCAGCCATTCCCCACACTTGATGCTTCTTAAAGAAGCACATGTTTATTGCTTCATATTCAATTATCTTTGTAGGGAAGTATATTATAATATTAACTGGTTAAAAATAGGTTTTAGTGTTTTTATTACTTAGATATTATTTCTTAAAAAAACTCTTTCTCTTTCATTTTAAATAAGGTTATAGTGGGGGCCTATTAACTTTTTTGTTCTTTTTTCAGTCTATTCTCTGTTTCTTTCACTAGATTTAAATCCTATATGACAGAAGCAGAAAAATACAAACAAAAACAAAGCCCAAAACACTTTCTACTACCTATTTTCCATAAACAAAAACACAGAATATATTTCTGAGTAGAAAGCTAGTTCATGCAAATGATCTTATGGAAGAGTTGAAACTGAAAAAAATATATACTTGATTAATAGTCAGCTTTCCAGGTATTTCATTTCTTTATCTTTACTTTTTAAAAGAACCCAACTTGCTAAAATAAATAATAGGTTCAAGTGAAGTCAGTGATGTCTCATTATTGTTGTTTAATGATTTTAGTTGTGTTTGATTCTTTATGATCCATTTGGGTTTTGGGATTCTATTTTGGGTTTTTCTTTGCAAAAACAACTGGAGTAGTTGTCATTTTCTTCTCCAGCTCATTTCGCAGATTATGAATTGATGGAAGTAGATTTAAGTAACTTGCCCAGAGTCAAACAGTGTTGGAGGCTAGATTTGAACCCAGGAAGATGTGTTTTTATACTGTGTATTATAGCTGTCTTTTATTTCATTTTACTAAAAACCAACAATTTGAAGAAAATAATTGGAAAGATAAAACATCTTTTGCCAAATTACCTCAAAGAAATGAAGAAAGACCATATCCTTTGTAAAACCATCACAACTTCATCTTTCCACATTGCATGCAAATATTCAAAATTTCTTTTAATTCTGATAATTAAAAAAAGTTGAGTTGTTTTTTCAAATACTTTAATTAGGAACTATGTTAACAATGAGCTTATACAGAATATCTCTGTATCTATAGTATTATACATCTATGATCACAATAGGATACGAGCAAAATGCTCATTTTGTAAAAGTTTGTTCTTATTTCAAAGTTTTATTTGTATGGGTCAACTGTTGCACAATTTCTCTTTGTAAGCTTTACATTAGAAAAATAGAATTGCCAGAGAGTCTTGAAACTTTAATTTGTGCATCTGATAAATCTAAAATAGTCAAAATTGGGTGAACTTTTAAATCAGTGAAATATTTTCTTAGTATGTAAAGTCTTTATGCAATTTCAATTGAGTAATAAATGTATAAGCTTCATGTTAAACAAACATATTATGTTTCATTTAAGGACACTAAATTAGTGCTGTTAATCCAATACTTTACAATTCGAAGATTATTTTAATATATGGAAAGGAAATGTGGAAAAACGAACAAACCAAAAACTAATTTTATTGGTAAGCAAAGTAGACAATTCAATTAAATGTCAAATGAACTTGCAAATTAAAAACAAAAGGTAAATTGTATTTGATTATTAAAAGATAGAAATTATTTCTAGCAAATATTGACAACAAACATTTGCAAATGTGATACTGGGCTAACATACTGAATGATTGTGTGTGTGTGTGTGTGTGTGTGTGTGTGTGTGTCTGTGTCTGTGTCTGTGTCTGTGTGTCTGTGTGGTCCTTAGAGAAACTGAACTGATTTGAATGATATGCAATTTAATGAGGTCAACCTTAAATTTTAACTTTGGCATTTAAAAAAATAAAACCAGTAGATGTTAAAATAGACATTTCTAAATAGTAATTCTGCTTAAAATAGAAGTTTTAGTAAGTTTTATGAGATTCTGATGCAGAAAAAGTTGATACTTCTATATGATGCCATGCCAAAACCACATTTTATGTCTTGTGTTTAACTCTGTGCTCTACATTTAAGAAAAGACAATACATTGGAAAGCTACACAACAAGGTAACCAGAATGATGTACGGCTTTCAGTTTTTGTCTTTGAGTAGTGGTGTCAGGAACTGGGACTACTTATCTTCAAAGAAAGTTCATGGTGGGGTAGGAAAAGATTCATATAACAGCAATGGCTATCTGCAAGTATTTGAAAGACTGTCTCTGAGAGGGGAAATATGGCTTGTTATGATTGGCTCTAGATAGTAGGCCTAAGTTGCAAAACCTCAGTTTTAGAGTAACAGAGCTAGCCATTTATGATATTGTCTTGAGAGGCCATGAGTTTTTCTTCATTGGAAGTTTTCAGTAATAGATTGGATGACTGCTTTTTTCATATTCTATGGAAGTTATTGTTACTCAATTACAGATTGACTTATAAGATCAGTGGGATATCTTCAAATTCTAAATATTTTGCTTTTTCTGTAATAAAAAATAAAAAGTTTTGATTCTGATTTTTGTGTAATTTTATGATGATATGATCAAAAAGAAGAACAATATATTACTCACTGTTTCCCCCTCACTCTTTGTGGCTTAGAATTTAATTTAGACTGAAAGAACTCCTTGAAGATTATGTCATCTCTTCATAGTGACTTTTTGCCTGGCAAACAGCACATCATTTTGAATTGCATGATTGTGTGCCAATATTGGCCTATTTGAAGTTGTCATTTTCTAAAAGCGTCTGGCATTCTTCCATTGTCTCATAAAATGCCTGTGTATGTCCTTGACTTTCATTTGTTTCTATTTTTGGGGGATTGTGCCCTCGCTAGCTCTGAACTTAGGATTTGGACAAAATTGCGATGGTCTCAGGATAGCTTTCATCCTCTTCTTACTATCAACTGACTTCTGATGAAAAATATACCCTAAAAAGATCTAAATATACTCCTAAATCTCTTGCCTGTTTTGCCAGATACATGTAATTTAATTATTGATAGAGTACAAAATAATGACTTCAGTTTAAATTTTATGGAGTTCTGACAATGTACTAGGATTAGATGTTTTTGTTTGGGAATGAGTTGGCTAGAAAAATTATCATAGAAATCACATTGTATAAATAAAGAAACTAAGAAAGAGAGGAAAATAACATGTTCAAGGCCACCCAGTGGAAAAGCCAAGACTTCAATCAGGTTCCACAACCACATTCCCCACTCCCCCCAACATTTATTTATTGATTGATTGATTCTTTCATTATCTGTTTATTTATTTATTTATTTGTTCACCCATTTATTTATTTATTTATTCATTTATTTATGTTAAGCTATCTATTCAACTAGGATAAACATATTTTCTAAATATGCTCATGTAGTCACTTTAATAGTATATGTATATGTATCTACAACGTTTTTATGAGTAAATTGAAATATGACCTCATTATTTTTAAGTTTATATTATTTTTTTGAATTTTTTTATTTATTTAAGGCAATGGTGTTAAGAGACTTGCCCAGGGTCACACAGCTAGGCAATTATTAAGTGTCTGAGGCTGAATTTGAACTCTGGTCCTCCTGACTCCAGGGCCATGCTCTAACCATTATGGCACCTAACTGTCCCAAGTTTATATTATTTTTTTAAAATGAAAGTATATGAAAGTTTAAAAATGAGCTAAAAGTGGGATATATTTTGTGTGAAATGGGTAAAGCTTTATATTCAAAGGCTTAATAAACTTTTAGAAAGTAGAAAAAATCTATCTAATTTGCTATTTTTATATAAGGCAGTACTTTGATTTGACAACATCAAACAAAAACTGGCTTTTTCAGTGTTATAACTCAATAAACTTTACGATATCAAAACTAACCAATGTCAAAATACACCCATAACCGAACTCAAATAACCTTATGCTTGGGAAGAAAGACTTTCTTGTTAAATGGAATTTGGTATTAGAAAGAAATGGGTAAAAATCCTACATGTATTGGAAAAGTATTTTGCAATTTTCTTTAAACTGAAATTTTATTAAAAAAAAGATCTTTGAAACAAGTTCAACTCAATAAATTATTTCAGTATAATATTTTCATATGTGATAGTTTGCTTACCATATTATAAAACATTCTTAGTAGATTACCACCCCAAAACTCATGGTGAATTTAACAAATTCTGTAGTATTCTAGGTCAAAACTACATTTCAACTTTATTACTTTTATAATTGTCCTGTATGCTTGAGAAGATTGTAAGAAAAATAAAAATATGATCAAATAATTCAATATTGAACAAACTTTTTTTAAGCTTTTCCTAAAAACTCATGAAGTATGAAGAAACCTTTTCTAGGAAATCTGTGTTGCATAAACTGTGTTTTAAGTAATTAAGGATGATAATACTTGCCAATTCATACTTCTTGATGTTACATCTCTGAAGTTCTATTTTCTTTGTAATCTATTATTCAGGAAGACAGCTTTTGACTCTTGTCTTGCTTTGCTACTTTAAACACTTTCCAAAATCCACATAAGAACTTCTCTCTTCCCTTCTACCTCTCCAACCCCCTACCTACTCACCCTTCTCAAGGTCAAATTATACTCCAGACATCCCAGAAACTTATTTCTTTTGTCATCTTTTTATTTACTGTGCAAAATTAGACACCAACAGTACTTTTTTTCTGAATATTCACATTCCTGAAATGTTTAAACTCTTGGAAAGTAAACTTAATTATTTTTTTTCTGGTAGCAAAAACAAATTCAAAAATTCAGGAATGAATAAATATATTCATAGTCTTTGTGGTGTTTAAAATGTGATTATCTAAGGTTGTTCAAGTTTCTCCTGAATCACTGAACCTCAGAGATCACAGACTCTCAGAGTTAGTCTAACATGAGCACTTTACATAACCATTCTTAAATCGACATTTAACCTGCAAATAAAAGAATAAGGACCTTATTGTCTCCTGGGACAGCCAGCCCATTCCCTTTTTGAAGTAGTTGAATTATTGTGAGTATTATCTTTGTACACATCATAAATATGTATCTCTACACATTTCATTCATTTTTTTCTAATTTTGCCCTCTAGGTAAAATTTGCTATTTAGTTAAATACAAGTAAAGTCTTTTTGACTCCCATTGGAATTTTCTTAACAGACATTAGAAAGCTTTGCCATTTCATTTTATATATGAGGAAACTGAGACAGAGTTAAGTGACTTGTTCAGTGACATAGTTTGTAGGGGTCTGTAGCATATTTGAACTCAGTTTTTTCTGACTCCAGACCCAGAGCTCTTTCTATTACTTGTTCTCCAGATGAACTAGAAATAACAAGCTTCTTTTTGATGTGAGAACCCTTGATATATTTGAAGAGAGATAACTCATCTCACCGCATTTTGTCTTCTTCATGCTAAATATCTAATTCTTTAAATTGTTCGTTTTATGAAATGGTTGTCTCAAGCCTTTCTAGTGACTTTTTGAGCTTTTTCATTAATGTTTTTCCTAAATTGGGATACTCAAAACAGAACACAGTTCCAGTTCTGTTTTTTTCCTCCATGCTATATTTTTTCCTTTATATTATTCTCTTTCCTTTTGTCTTATTCCTCCTCATCAAAATTTTACTACCTTTCCCCTCTGACTTTTCTATTAAAATTTTAGCTTTCAGTTTATTTTCACTTATACCTTCACCTTCCCTTTTATCAGTCTCTTCTTCCCTTATCTTTCTCTTTCCCAGTCCCCCCCCCCCTTCCCTGTAGATTGTTAGATTTTTTAAACCCAATTGGGAATGTATCTTATTCCCTCTCTGGGCTAAATCTACTGGACAGAATTTATTCAGCATTCACATTCTCCCTTCTTTCCCTCTAAAATTATAAATCTTTGTGCCTCTTCCTTTGGTGTAATTTACTGCTCTGATATTATTAATCAGGTATCATCAATCAGAGTTTGATTATTTGATTGCTTGATAAGCTCATATTGTTATCAAGGCAAAATCACAGATTGTTTACTTGATTGCTTGATAAGCAGCATTGACTCAAATTGCATCAAATTATAATTATTTTAATTTTTTACCTTACCCTCTTTTCAAATATCTTTCAAATACACACAATCCTCCTCATGAACCAAAGTATCATTCAAAGCCACATCATTTCTTGAACTATTTATGCCCCTCCCCTCCAGGCTTATTTTCACTTGAATATTATCTCCTTCCCTCTCCCCCATCCAGGATCAGGGTATTCAATCTCTTGTTAAGTGAAACAAGGCCTATTTTCTTTCACACTTTACCCTCCTCCTCCCTACCCAGGGTAATTAACTCCTAGTTAAGTGAAGCAAGGATTATTCTCTCTCCCACTTTAGCCCCCCTCCCCCTCCCCACCCAGGGTACTTAAATCCTTGTTAAGTGAAACTCAAGTTAAGTCAAACCCTGATCTAATTAACTGCAAGAATCTTAAAAATCTCTAAGTACTGGGAGGCTCTGAAGGTCTCATTTGAGAACTTTTCAAGTGATTTATAAATTACAGAGACCCTGGTTCAGTTTTTCAAAACACTGAATGAAGTGACATTCTAAATTCTATTGTTTTAGATACCATGTCTACATTATTGCCACCCAAGAGTATAAGATTTTTTACTCCTATGTTACATTGATGTCTTAAATTATAACTGCAGTATAAAAAGTACTCTGAAACATTTTTAAATGATTTGTTGGGTTGGGAGTGATCCTACATATGTAATTGATTTCTTGGATTCTTGGATTATTGGATTCAAATGTATGATTTCACATTTATCCCTATTATATTTTACCTTATTTCATTCAATCCATCTATCCAACCTATTGAGATATTTTTTAGGGTTTTTTTTGCAAGGCAAATGAGGTTAAGTGACTTACCCAAGGACACACAGCTAGGTAATTAAGTGTCTGAGGCTGGATTTGAACTAAGATATTCCTGACTCCAGGGTCGGCTCTATCCACTGCACCACCTAGCTGCCCCAAGATTTTTTGATATTATCTTGCTGTCATTCAACATATTAACTTCCTTGTCTGGATTAGTGTCATCTGCAAATTTGATGAATATCTCATTTTTTTATGTTTTTATCCAAGTCATTTTTTACACCTTTACCTTGACGAAGTTATAATACTATATCAAATTTTATGGATTTGGGAAACTACCACAAAATTTTTATCATCAATTTGATGGCTATTTATCTGATATTCCATGTTATCCCTTCTGTTGGTTATTGCAAGTGAATAACTGACCCATGTCAAAATTTTTGCATTAGTCTTATTTATATTTGTTTCTTTATATTGAAATACTTCTAATTGAGATCATAGATATCTGATAATTTTTCTTTTACTTTTTCTTTATTTCTTTTTCTTTCTTTCTTTCTTGTGAGGCAATGTGGTTAAGGTTCTTACCCAGTCACACAACTAGTAAGTGTCTGAGGCTCAGGTCATGTTGATTCCAGGGCTGGTGCTCTATCCACTGTACCATTTAGTTGCCCCATGTTGAAGATAATTTGTAAAACTTTGATACTGGCAAATAAATTTGAATTTTTTGCTTTTATGATACCAGAAAATTTTAACTTGTATTTAATTTTTTATGACTAAACATTTCATTTTATCTACCTGTGAGATATTAAATTGATTTGTTTTCATTTTTTATTATAAAACATTCTGTGCTCTTGTTAATCTTGATTTACCCCATTTAGTACCCTGATTCATCAACATTTGAGTACTATGGAATGCAGAACAAAGCATGTTTGTTTTTCAAAACTTCTTTTATGCTGTTTCTTTCTCGCTCATGATTTTTTCCCCTTATTTTGAATTCTTCTTTCATAACATGCCTTATTTGGAAATATGTTAAACACATTTTTACATGTACAACCTATATTAGATTGTTCATTGCCATGAGGAGAGGGGAGGGAAAGGAGGGTGGTAGAAAAATGTGGAACTCAAAAACTTGCAAAAGAATCAATATTGAAAATTATCTTTGCATATAATTGGGAAAAAAGAAGGAAAAATACAAAAATGATTTCAAATACAATGTGACTCAAATTCTCCCCAAAATATAACTATGCTTATTTTTTTTACTATTCAACTAGAGGAAAAACAGTACAAAATATCTGAATTTCAATTAAATGTATTAACAAAAACAGAAATTTCCCTACTCACTCTATATGCTTCTACTCACAACCTTGCCATTTCCCTGTAATCATAATTTGAGTTCATTCTCATAAATAAAAGTACATTTTTTTTATGAAGAGTGCAGCTGCATAGAAATCATGTGTTAACCTATGTATTTAGGGTTACCATAGCTTAAGTAACATATATATGGAGTGTCACCCACAATTCTGTGTTCTGTCTCCTAGATTCATTATGAGTACTGAGTCTGTTGGCTCCAGATGAGGGAAATCACTCTTTTATGTACTTGCTTCTACTCACAAATTGCTTCTACTTGCAGTTTCCCTGTAGATCTTGATTTGAATTCTTCTTACAAATAATATATATAAATATTTATTTATTTATGAAGATAGTATATCTGCATAGAAATCATATGTGGGTTACCTATGTGACTAGGGTACTCATAACTTAAGAATCATATATATGGAGTGTCAGCACAATTCTTGCTCTATCTCCTGGATTCATTATGATTACTGAACCTACTTGCTCCAGAAGACTTTCCTATTTAATAACTTTTCTGTTGACTAGATATTCTCTCGACTTTACTTCCTCCAAGAACTATTTTAATTTTACATCATGCACTCCATTATGTTCACTTTTCAGAAAAGTAGCCTAAGGTTAAGAAGTTTACTTGCTCAGTCACACAGATAATAGCAATAAAACTGAGGATTAAACCCAAGACTTTGGATTCTATAGGATCCTCTGTCTCATTGAATAATGGAGCATTTTCTTATATCTCTCACTGGATTATAAACTCTTTCAAGAAAGAAACTCTTTAATTTGCCTATTTTTTGTTTGCCTATCAATCACCAGAGTGGGTGACTAATAAATGTTTGTAATTGGTTAATTGTACCTTTTACTGAATCTTTAGACCAAATTTCTTTTTGTTTTTTCCTTTTGATTTTTTTCTGTTTATGTTTAATGGCTTTGAATTTTCTACTTTCTGAAATCTTTGATAATTTCAGTTTTCTATTGACTCTGATTCTCTCCCATCTGATAATGATGGTTTCCTTCAGAGATATATCTCAAAATGTCTCAGCCTCCTCTAATGGTGAACAATATATAATTCACCACTCTGCTTCAACTGATTTTTGTAGCTAGAACTGGTCCTAGCTGTTAACCTAGTTCATCCCCTCAGGTTTAGAGCGCCACATATTGATACCCCCTATCCTTATCACACACAAGTTGTCCTGACTTGGTATCTAGTTCCATTCCCTCTCTCAATTTTCTGACCGTAGCATTGGTAATTTTACAGTAATAGTGCTACTGGATTGTTTGGCAGAGACTTGTTTCTATTGTAGCAAGAACAATGGGTATCCACGGTGTTGGAAAAAGAGAAAGGGAACCATAGTGCAGGGTTGAGTTTTGTTGTAAACCTATATGATAGGTTCTTGGGCAGTAGCATGGCAGGTTTGGGAGAGGAGCTCAAGGTCAGTGAGCATCAGTTCATTTTTTTTAACATTTTTTTTTTAGATTTTATTTTTTCATATGCATATGTATATTTTCAAGTTACAAAATTTCCTTCTACTCTCCCTTCCCATAGCCCCTCCCTCAGCTGTGAACAGTCAGGTTAACACTAAACATACATGTTTTTGATAAAAATGTTTACAGATTAGTCATTTTAGGTATGAGGAATAAGGATTAAGAGAAAGAGAATATGAGATAATTTTTATAAAGTATTCAACAGATTCTGAGGGTTTTTTTTTTATTTTGTTTTTCTTCCTCTGGATGTGGATAACATTATCCATGGCCAGTCTAAGAGTGTTGTCCTGGCTTTCTGAACTGCTGAAAGGAGCTCCTTCCATCAAGGTTCATCATCTCACAATGTTGTTAATGTGTACAGTTGTTTTGCTCCCTTCACTCAGCATCAGATCCTATAACTCATTTCATGCTTCTGTAGAGTCCAACCATTTATGATTTCTTATAGAACAATAATATTTCATAGTATTCATGTGCCATAACTTGCTTAATAATTCCCCAAGTGATGGGCAGCCCCTCAATTTCCAATTCTTTGCCACTACAAAAATGCTGCTATGCATATTTTGGAACATGTGGACCTTTATTCCATTTTTTATGATTTCTTTTGGATATAGGCATAGAATTGGAATTGCTGGATCAAAATGAATGAACAGTTTTATTGCTCTTTGGGCATAGTTCCATATTGCTCTCCAGAAAGTTTGGATCTGTTCACAACTCCACCAGCAATGCATCAGTGTTACAAACCTTCTACAACCTCTCCAACATTGATCATTTTCCTTTTTTTGTCATTTTAGTCAATCTGGTAGGTGTGAGGTGATACCTCAGAGTTGTTTTAATTTGCATTTCTCTAATCAATGTAGAGCATTTTTCATATGATTATATATAGTTTTAATTTCTTCCTTTGAAAACTATTTATATCCTTTTGACCATTTATCAATTGGTGAATTACCTGTAATCTGATAAATTTGATGCACTTCTCTCTATATTTTAGAAATGAGACCTTTATCAGAACTCCTAACTGTGAAATGTTTCCCAGATTTCTATTTTCCCTTTAATTTTGGCAGCATTAATTTTTATTACTGCAAAAGCTTTTTTAATTTAATATAGTCAAAATCATTCACTTGGCAGTTTATAATGTAGTCTTTTTTTTAACTTCTTTTGGATTCTGGGTCCTTTAGCCCATAAAGGCAGAAGAAACTATTTTGACACATTATTCCTCTTTTGGTGAAGCCTAAGATGACAGGCATCATAGAAATAGTATAGATCTCCATCTCATTGGTGACCTGGAAGTTGCTGTGTTGCCTTTTATGCATATAAAGAAACATGCATAGCTTAGATTTTGGAAGATCTGATTTCAAGTCCTGACTCTCATATCTGTTTTCTGTGTGACCTGAATATGTTCCTTCATTTCTGGGTACTCCAGTTCACATCTTAACATGATATTTGTGGAATAATTTCAGATATACATTGGTAAACAAAGATTCTTCATAGGAAGTTCCCTTCTTTGAAGAAATAATAGAATTGGAACAAAAATTAAATTACATATCCCATGCATACCATATAATAAGCGAGATAATACTAATACATATTTTGATTTTATTATTCAACCGCTTGACAGGGTTACCCAAACTGAAGATAGAAAGTTCAGCTGTACTTTAGGCTAGTTGAATCTCATGTCATTTCAAATGTTTTGAGTTAAGGAAACCCCAAATGTGTTTTGTTAAGCACTTTACCCTTAATTTTTAAGCTCAAGTATAACTTAAAGGAAATTCCTTCCATATGTTTGTAATTTATAAATCATCAAAATATGTGGGGTTTTTTGTTTTGCTTTTACATCATTTGATGTTGAAAAAGACTTCCTGAGCCATTTATTTCCAGGGGTCTTTACTCTAATTTTGGCAAGATTATACTAAGTCAGAAACCAAAAGGCTTAGTTTGAAAATCAAAATACATCAATAAAGTGTAGAGCTAAATATTCCTCTCAGTGTACATTTTTCTTATTAAGAAATTGAGAAAATAATCATTTGAAATTTTCTCCAAGGTTAAGCAAATATATGAGGGTAAATTTTTATTATTTTATATTCCACAGACTTACAATGATACCAAGTATTGACAGACATATTTGATCTTAAGTTTTTGTACTTCTACTTCAACTGTTCAAATGCACATGGTCCAATGAATAAAACCTTTAGAAGTAGGATATTTCAATACTAAAATTTGACTTTTTAAAAAATCTACTTCCATTCTATTTTGACTTAAACAAAGAAGTGTTTATAATTAAATTTGGTTAGAATGTAGGCAAGAGATAAGTGGCTCAGTGGATAGAGTACTTGAACTGGAGTCAGGAAGATGAGTACTAATCTGGCCTCAGACTATTACTATCTTTGAACATCACTTTATCTGTGCCTTAATCCACTGGCAAATGAAATGGCAAAGCACTCTAGTATCTTTGTCAAGAAAATGCCATGCAAAGTATTGATGTCCTATAGCGCATAGGACTATGAGTCTTATGAAGAGTCGGATATGATGACAGCAACAGAACATAGAATGACTGATCAATGACAACTACATATTATAAATGGATGTTTTGAGCAAAAATTCATTTATGAATTCATAGTTTATTCATGCTGTATATTTTCAAATCTGAAATGGGCTTATAAGCATAGGAAATGAACCACTGACCTTGAAAGCAAATAAAGAAAATTTAGCTACCCATAATCCAAAAAACATTAAATAGTGACTATGATTTTCCCTGAAGTCTTGGTTTCTTTGGTGTATGATTTTTTTTTGTGAAAATGGGGTAAACAGAAAGGCAATGTTAGATGGGAGAATATTTTCTCCATGTGTGTCTGAAATTCCTAAGCATATATAACATGTCAACAGTCTATTTTGAATATGTGATTAAGATCAGACACAAACAAGTGAAAGTAAATGTCAAATGAAAAAAATGAACACTTCAGTTTTACAAATGTATAAATTTTTATGGAATTTCTGACAATAATTTCAGAAATAAATATGGTCATAATTATATTCAAAGGGAATAAAATTTATTTACTGATCATTTAAAACAGGTGAAATGAAAATTCCTTTATATAAAAGATTTTCTCCATTACCTTTTAAAAATAAAAACCATTTATTTCATATTCTTTTAAGTTTATTCATATTGTGGTACCAATCAGTGCATTTTGTAACTGTTCAACATTATGGAAGAGACTATTTTAGATATAACTAATGTTTTGAAGTAATGGTTTCCCCATGAATTATTTGCATACCCTGAATTTAATGTTAAATCAAAGTTGATTCTATATGTTACAATTTATCATTTTTTTAAATGGTGTATTGACAGAAATGTAATCAGGGATTATTATACTTGGGGACAGGGACAATAAATCCTACCCAAGGCAAACAGTAAGAAAATCCCAGTAATTTGATGGGGAGGGTGGACAAAACCCTATCAAGTGGGCTACTGGGTATATTATTTCTTTCCTTTGGGAGGGTCATTTGGGAATAAGGTTTTTGCTTTACTACTCCAAAAGGTATACATGAATTAGTGCCATTGTACTAATTGCATTTGTAGGAATTATATTTACTTATCAGGCAACCTGGAGGTTTTAAAGTCTTTTATTATATTCAATACTTAGGGAGCCCTATTACACCTCTGTGTAATGTCCTATGATCCTATTGTTCATTTTAAGAAATAATCCAGAGTTGTTTCCAAATGTGCTATTTGTGATAGCATTAAAGCCATAACTACAAGTATATTTTATTTAAATTAATTTTATAAAAGGTAATTTGGGTCTATAGTTGATTGTTCTCTTATTCTTTGACATCCAAGAATTTATTTCCTGAAGAATATGTGTGGGGGTGGCTAGGTGATGCAGTGGATAGAGCACTGACTCTGGAGTCAGGAGTGCCTGAGTTCAAATCCAGCCTCAGAAGCTTAATAATTGCCTAACTGTGTGGCCTTGGGCAAGCCACTTAACACCATTTGCCTTGCAAAAACCTAACAATAATAAGAATATGTGTGTATGTGTGTATGTGTGAATAGCAATTATAAGAGAAATAGATATTGAATCAAAAGGTATGAGAGATTTGGATGTTACTCCCCATTTCCCACCCCCTTAAAAAAAAGACAAAACAGAAGAAAACCCAATGACACTTAAAATATCATGTTAGCCATGGAAGGGGCATTATGTATAATGTAACCCAGTTCTGTGATTTTACAGAGGAAGGAAATAAGATTTGAAAGAAGACATTGATTCTCTTTCCTATTTTGTCCCTCACTGAATTACTCACTCCACCCCCTTTGAGTAGTTTTTTTTTTGAGAAGTAGCAAAGGATGCCTAGACCTGAGAAAGGTTTCTCCCACACCCTGAAGTGACTGATCTGATCCTTTTAGGTTCTTTTTTTCTTTTTTTTCAAAATTTTTTTTTACTTTCTTTTTTTATTTATTTATTCTCATTTTGTACAAATAATGTTTTTTATACATTAATAAAATATTCTTGTTTAAGAGTAAACAAAATAATCCCTCCCCACCAAAAATATAGACTCGCTTGAGTGATAAAGTAAAGGGGAGACAAAAAAATTAAAATTAAAAAGAAAAAATAATAGTAATTGTAGGAATGGCCAGGTGGTGCAATGGAGGGAGCACCAGCCCTGGAGCCAGGAGCACCTGAGCCCATATCTAGCCCCATACATCCAACAATCACCCCGCTGTGTGACATACAAGCCACCCCAACCCCACTGCCCTGCAAAAACCAAAAAAAGAGAAAAAAGACCCAAAATATAATAAAATAGTAATAATAGTAGGGGTGGCTGGGTGGCAGACAGAGCATTGGCCCTTGAGCCAGGAGCACCTGGGTCCAAATCTGGCCTCAGACATCCAATGATCACCCTGCTATGCAGCCCCAGGCAGGCCACCCAACCCCATTTGCCCTGAACCCCCTCCCAAAATAATAATAATAAAGAGTGTGCTTCAGTCTGTGTTGCAACACCATCAACTCTGTTGCAGGTGGATCACATTCTTTATGATAAATCCATCGCAAAAGTTACTTCCATATTTTTCCACTGTTGCCATTGCTGATCACAACTCCCTCCTTTCTTATTTCTCCACTACCATGTACTATATTTTCTCTCTCCTTTCACTCTGACTCTGCTGTAGGGTTGCTGAGTGGCACAGCAGACAGATCCATGGTCCTGGGCCAAGAGGCCCCAAGCCCCCATACCACCCCTTAGGCTCAGCATCCACCTGGCCCTATGGTGCCAGACAGGCCATCCAATCCCAGCCCGTTGCAAGAAGTAAAAAGGAAAATGTGTTATATCTGACCACTCTCCCCCTGTGGTCCATCCTCTCCTCCATCACTCACTTCACCCCCTTCTCCCTGTTCCCCCCTCTCCATCTTACTCCAGATGCCTATACCCCATTGAGTGTATATGCTGTTTCCTCTCCATGCCACCTCTGATGAGAGTGAAGATTCTCTCATTCCCCCTTGCCTTCCCCTCTTCCATATCATTGCAATAGCTCATTGTAATAAAGAAATATCTTATTATATGAAATATCTTGGCCTATTCCCCCTCTCCTTTTTCTTTCTCCCATTACATTTCCCCTTTTTATATTGTCTCCATTTTTTACACCATATTTTATCTTCAAATTCAGCTTTCTCTTGTGCTTCAACTATAAAAGCTCCCTCTACCTCTATTAACTGAGAAGGTTCATATGAGTATTATCAGTGTCATTTTTCTATGCAGGAATACATGCAGTTCATCCTCATTAAGTCCCTCATATTTCCCCCCTCTCCTTTAATCTCCATGCTTCACCTGAGTCCTATATTTGAAGATCAAACCTTCTGTTCAGCTCTTGCCACTCCAAAAGGAACATTTGAAATTCTCCTGGTTCATTGAAAGTCCATCTTTTTCCCTGGAAGAGGACATTCAGCCTTGCTGGGTAGTTGATTTTCGGTTGCATTCTCTAAGCGCTTTTGCCTTCCGATATATTATATTCCAAGCCCTATGAACTTTTAATGTAGTTGCTGCTAACTCCTGTGTGATCCTGCCTGCAGCTCCATAATATTTGAATTGTGTCCTTCTGGCTGCTTGTAATATTTTCTCTTTTATTTGGGAGTCTGGAACTTGGCTATAATTTTCCTAGGGGTTGGTTTTTTGGGATCTCTTTCTCAGGGGGATGGGTAGATTCTCTCCATTTCTATTTTGCCCTCTGTTTCTAGGATATCAGGGAAATTTTCCTGTAGTAATACTTTGAAAATGATGTCAAGGCTCTTTTCCTGATCATCTGCTTTATCAATTGGTTAAAAATGTATTTCCTCTGCCATTTCTGTGAACTATAAATGATCTACTATTTTGGGGTGTATTTTATACTTAAGTTAGATATTTATTTTGATTTTATTGCACTGTATTTACATTTTAGTCTTGTTACTGGTATTCTAAATGTGAGATCTTTGCTCAATCACTGCCATGTAGAAGTACCGCTAGAGAAGCTGAATCATATCAATCTTGACATTCTTGCTATAAATAAAAACAGAAGAAATATGGATGCTGCAGTTCTATGAATGTTATTCCATATGAATGAAAGAAAGGATTTAGTAGAATTTATTTTTATTGTGTACCTAAAAGGCAAACATTATTTCTTTTCAGAAAAAATTATTTCATGGAGTAATTTGTCATTCTGTAGAGCAGAGTTCATGATAAGTTTTTGAAAAAATTGCCAAGAAAACCCTTGTAGTTTGAACACCATCTTGGCAGAGAATTAAGTGGAAGAGAACTTATATGAAAAACTCAAAACGAACCCACTATTCAAAGTTAAATGTACTTTGATAGTGACTTCTATTCAAAGGTGAAGATAATGATAATCAGAAATAGTGTATCATTAAGAAGAAATGAGGGAAGATTATACTAATATAGCATATCAGTAATACTTGACACAATAATAATAGACATTACAAACATTTTCCTGTCCTTTGTTTTGCTTCCTTGACTTCCCCTTCATTTCTTACAGCTTTGCTATGGGTAATTTGGAGTAGGGTCCTTTGGGTCTTTGGATGCACTAATTTATTTAATTCATTCATTAGTCATATATTTTTAATAAGTAATGATAATTGCCCACTATGTGTAACTGTGCTAGAGACAGAAGAATTGCAAAGCTAAATTTAGTCTGTATCCTGGATATTATAATGTGGAACAGAATTTTTGCAAGTTTTCTTATTTTTATTCCCCTTACTAAAATGAATTAGGTGGGATAGTGGAGAGTGCAGGCCTAGAATCAGGATGTCCTGAGTTCAAATCCAGTCTCTGACACTGACTAGCTGTGTGACCTTGGACAACTTATTTAACCCTATTTGCCTCAGTTTCCTCATCTGAAAATGAATTGGAGAAGGAAATAGCAAACGATTCCAGTATCTTTGTCATAAAAACCTCAAATGTGGTCACAAAGAGTTGGGTAGGACTAAAATGTTTCAACATTTTATACCATCCTTGAATTAGTAAACATATATATATATATATATATATATATATATATATATCATATATTTATTAAGTATTTACTGTGTTACAAATATAGTACTAAGGGAAAGGGGGATACAATGAAAACTAACATAAAAGACAGTCCTTGTTCTCAAAGAGTTGACCTTCTAATGGAGGAAGACAATGCATAAAAGGGAGCTAAAATGTCAACATAGTAGTGAGAAATTATTTTTGGAAAGGCATGGTAGTCAATAAACATTCGTTAAGCATTTACTATGTGTCAGACCTTCATCTATTAAATGAAGGGGTTTTTCTCTCTTATATTAGCTGAAAGTGAAATCATTAAAGTTAGATGGATTTGGGGATAATCGCAGCAACAAATAGTTCTTTGCACCTTCAACTATCCGTTTTGTCTGATACTAACTATGGTTCAGGTTGAGAGGGGTATTAGACTTCTAAGTATTATCTAATTGAATGTTATTTCCCTTGGAAAGTATAAACTCTTCAAAGACCAGGACCTATTTTTACTTCACCAACACCAACAACTACGGTTTTCTTACACAGAAGGTGTTGCTGACTAACAGGTTGGATTACTTATTTGTGTGAAGAATGTGCTGAAACCAAGAACATAAATTATTTTATTCATTCTTGGAAATTCTGGTAAAGAAACTCCCTCTATTCTCAAAATCAATTCCAATACATACTTATTTTTTCAACTTAATTCTAGAGAATTGCCTAGAACACTAAAAACTTAGTCTTCTTACCATGCTCATTAATTTAATGTGTGTCAAACTCAAATTTTGAACTCAGATCTTTTTGAAGTTGTTGAGAAATATTGTCCTCTATCCACTTCATTATGACTCTTATTAAGTGAAATTGAATAGAGACAAATGTGTAATTCTGGGTTTACTCCAATATGGGGAACATGACGACTGCTATTCATGTGAAAAAAGCACCAACTTGTGGTTATTAATTCATGCCAAATTAAATATGATTTATGAATCTGAAATGACTGTTAAAGACCTAATGAAAAAAGCATATATATATATATATTCATTCATTGAACAAATCTTTATTAAATATCTACTGTATCTAGAGCTCTTTATATTAGAGGAAATTAAAAAAATCCTGTTTACATAAAGTTCCTCTCCTCATGGTACTTTCAGTTTTATAGGAGAATAAGACACACAGATAATGATGATAAATAATTATTTTTATAAAATAAAATGAAAATAAACTTAATGAATGAGTTAGAGTGTTACAAAACAATGTGCTTCTTGAGGTCTTAGTGCAAAGGTCTTTGATGAATTACTATTCAAGACATACTTCATAGGAGAGTTGGTATATGAGGATGGATAAGTAAAAACCAAGACGGAGATTTCAGGGTATAGAGAAACCTAAAAATTAAGTCATGGAGGAAGGAAGGTACATATGTTTGGCCAGAGCATGGCATTCATTGAAAAGAAATTAAAAATAATGTTGGAGAGGTAGGAAGTTGCTAGACTTTTGAATAAATACCAGGTTATGGATATTGAAGTTTTTCTGAGGTCAATAAGGAGTCATTGAAGATTGAAATGACTAAACTAAGAAGTCTTAATATCAATGATTATTCTGTTAAGGGTATAGATTGCAAGATTTGTTGATAAGGAGAAGGGAAAAATTTTGGAAGAATTATAGAAGCAGGAAGACCTTTCACCTACGTAGGGGGCAATGGATATCCATGAAATGATCAGATAAGAGAAGATGTAAAAGATATACAGGATAAAAACAACAATAAAAATTATCTTATTTCAGAGTATCCAATGTTACCTCCCTATGGTCAAATGGGGTTAGAGTAGGAGAAACTCATCTGGGAATCAGAAGATCTGGGTTTGAGCCCCTGATCTGACACTTTCTGTATCTGTGACTCTGAATAGCCATTTTAATATGAGCCTTGGGTGTTGCATAAGTAAAATGGAGATAATTTGATACAAACAGAGACAGAAAGATTTAAGGTTGATCTAAGGAAAAGATTTTTAATAATTAAGGCAATTCAGAAGTGAAAAGGATTGGTTTTGGAAGTAATAGATTTCCCTGTTATATGTTTACAAATTAAATGAATACCTATTAGAAATATCGCAGAAGAAATTCTTGATCAACTATGTATTATGCTAAGTGACCATTTAGATCTCTTTAACTTTTAGATCCTGGGGTTTGTGATAATTTAATTAAGTTCAGTTCAACAAGTAGTTATTAGGATGCTGTTTTATATATATATATATATATATATATATATATAAATATATATATATATATATATATATATATGTAAAAGCCAATGCCTACTAGTCAATTTGAGAAAGAAAATGAAATAGTTTATGTTCTCAAACTAATCTCATAGGCTTGTGAAGAAATTGTTTTGGAAACAGTAATTCATTCTGTAAATGTGAATTTACTCATGGAAGAGAGTAGAATTTAGGTTCAGGTTTGCTTCAGGGTTACTATATGTTTGTTGGCTATCAAATTTCCTATTCCTCTGAATTCGTTATTTTTGATTACCTAATATTCAAATATTGTTGTTTGCTCTATCTTGCCTCAAATGACTCTGTAAACTTCTGACTTTCTCTTGGCCAATAAAGACTGAAAACTCTCTGAGTTCTATCATTATTATTTGATTTTCAGAGTCTGAGCTGACTCCTAATCATTGGTAGATAATCTCTCTATACTCCTTCCTTCCTGAATTCCAAATTTTTAGTCAACAATTCTATATTGATCTTTGGCAGATTATAGGGCCCTTGATCCCTGCCCTACCTGTATTACCTCAGGAGGACTGCCTACTTGTCACAATCATAGCTGATTCTCTAAGCCATCCTGCGACCCTGCTGCCCACAACTCAGCAAGATTAAAACCTTAATCCCAAATAAAGTTCATGGTATTTTTGCTTGGGGCTTTAGTTTCAATTTTATATTAGGGTATAAAATATGAATGTACACCAATACTTTAAGAGTCTATGATTTCATAAATGCTATTTTTCCTCATACTGATGCATGTTACAACTCTATTCCTGGATAACTGTTTAGTAGCCAGTCTTTTGGGGATGAACTTTTTTGAATTTAGTCCATTATCTGATGTCATAACAGTATGAAACTTGCTGGTAAATCTTTTACTCCATTAGAAAAAGTCTTTTAAAAACAATTATTAGTATTCTAATTTTGTATCACCAATACATCCTAATATTTCACTCATACATAGAACAAAAATTGTTCAAAACTGTAAAATGTCACAGGGCAGCTCTTATTCTACAACATTAGCCTACCATCCCTTTTCTGAGAATAAAGATATATCTATATATATCTATATGTATATCTATATACATACACACATATATACATATAAAACACTGGAGACATAGTCTTCAAGAATCTAACCTTATTTCCATGTCCCCAATATGGTATTGGATTTTTAAACTCTGATATCAATTATGGGCAACATTATTTTCACAGAGAACATTAAATTCCATCTCCTCCCTAGGAAATGAAGATTGACTGAAAAGCCAAATTGCATAGACATTCTTTTTTAAAACTATGGCTTTTTTTGAATTAGTAGTGGATGGAGAAAGCAAAGGGTGTGAAAATAATCATAGGTATAGGTCATAAAATCAAAGCAAATGATTGGATATCATTTTCTCTGTTCTCTTTATCCTTTGTTTTTGATGTGGGAAGTATTGTGGCAAGTTTTAGTTTATAGACATAAAGAATGTACTGTTGGGAAAATTTTTAAAAAGACTTTGTGAATAATTTTGTTTTGATTCTGTAGTATTTTATAACTGTTATGCAAAAACAAATCTGACAATTATTTGGATTATGCTCTAAACTTTTCCAGACCACTTTACTTTTTAAGTGTGAGAAAACCTTGCCAGTCAGCTAATATACAGGAGGTTGGCAGTTATGTACATTCCATAGAATGTGTGTGAAAAACCAATTGGACTAACCTGACAATCAAAAAGCCTTTCTTTTTTCCTAAAGCTAGACCTGTGAATATTTTCCTATGTTACCAAAAGACATTCCTCAAGAGCAATTTGCATGGGGTGGCTATAGTGTGGATACTGGTGGGGAATATCTTTCCAGCTAGGATTTAAAATTAAATTGTTAGAAGTTCATTTTTATCCTCCTCCTTAATCTCCCATTCTTCTTTTTTCCCCTTTCTTTTTCTTCTCTTTAACTCACACTTTTCTCTTTTCTCCCCTTCCCTCTGCTTTCCCCCTTCCATTCCCTTCTCCCTCAACTTCTCTTGTCACTCTTCCCTTTTCTCTCTATTCTTATTCCCTCTGTGCCCTATCATCTGCTCCCCTCTCCTCATCTTCTGTATTTCCCTCTCTTGTCTTCTCTTGTTCTGTCCTGTCCTGTTCTATACTATTTTTTTCTTCTCTAATTCTTCTTCAAATAGGTCTTTTCCTCACCTAAAGTCTTTTGCTTTTCTAATGGGATACTATTGCATTTTGTCTGTTTTCCTGACAGTAACCTTTGAGACAGGAAAAAAAAGATCCTTGTATGCAAATAATTTTCAAATGAGTTCCTATGATTCTAGCAGATCATTTTCATTTCAATTTTGGCTTTCATTTGCAAGGAAATAATTTGGCTCATTGATTTGGCTCTGTTGCATTAGATGATATTTTATACAAAGTTTGAAGTGTTTTGTGACATGGTATCATTGAAATCTTTGATTGTATATAAACTTTTGAAGAACATAAGTTTGGCATAGGGAAAAATTCTTGTGAATAGAGAAATAAAACTGTGATGTTCTTTGTGTTGCTATTTCTTTACTTTCCTTTTATTTTATTTGGTTTTTTTTGCAAGGCAAATGGGGTTAAATGGCTTTCCCAAGGCCACACAGCTAGGTAATTATTAAGTGTCTGAGGCCAGATTTGAACTCAGGTACTCCTGACTCCAGGGCCGGTGCTCTATCCACTGCACCACCTAGCTGCCCCTTTACTTTCTTTTTAAACAGTTGGTGGGAATTAGCTTCTCTTTTTGTAATCCAAGAAAAAATTCTCATAATTTAAAAATATGTGTTTAGAATATAGAAATTCAAGAAAATATTTTACCAAAGAATCCCCTTCAACTTGTTTGACACCTTGAGGACCACAGCAGCTAAATAGCATAAATTCTGTTATATCTACAAAAAACTCTAATTTGACTGAAACAAAATTTGAACTTGGCAGGCAAACCACTATAAAGGATTCACAATGATCAGCTTGCCATAAAAAGGACTACCCCCCCCCCCCCCGCAAGGTCCTCCATGAAGGATGCATAGATCCACTTTGTATATTTCTTCATTTCTCTATTCATGTTCCAGATAAGGTCAGTTTGACTGCTTTCTAGCTCTGTCCTATAAGAAATTCACTGTTTCACATTTTTTATTTTTCCCAGACTCCATGAAATAATATCATTATTGCCAGGATTTTGTATTGATTAGTGAAAAGTGCTATTATATATAAAGATGATATTGACATGAATAGTTTGAGAATAAATAGATCTCATTTCTTTCTACTAATAATTTTTAGTAATGAATTTATATTTTATTAGTATTTGCTTCTCAAAAGGCCCTTACTGAATGGGCTAGATTCAGGAAAATGAAACAATTTGTTCCAGATAGGTGATACTAGAAATGGCTTCAATAGAATGAAGTAATGGTAAGAGGATCAAGAAAGCCAACCAGCAAAGTCATCAAAGACTTGAAACACTTAATGCCAGATTTAAAAAAAATGACAAAATTTTCTACTCAGTGAGATAATGGAACTTAAACATTATTTAATTGGTCCTTAGGAAAATCTAGAAACACAACTGTTTGGTATTTATGTGTTTCATATGAAATTCCTATGTGCAGAGTTGTAAATAACAGGTCACCTGAATATATTATTTTATTATTTATTTATGTAATTTGAGAATGTGTTTTACACCCACATGCAGTTCCCCAACCATCAATTCAATACTATAAAATGTGAAAAGAAGTACTATATTCTTCTTTGCACTCAGGATGCATTTTATTTAAGAAATTTTTTATCTAAGACGCTTTATGAAAAAACATGTATTCTTGATCTTCAGTTAATTCAGGTACATATTATAGTCCCCCAACTCCAAAACAAATTTCTTCCAAAGAAGTCTTATAATAATTTCTCTATATTGTATCTATATTTTATGACTATATTGTGTCTCACTTTTGAATTGATGTAGCTTTCATTTTTAAAGAAATACCAAGAACTAGGTACTTAAACTAGGAAAATCACTGAATTTCTTTGAGTCTTTGTTTTCATCTGTAAAATGGGGAATAAGAGTTGTCATGAAGATCAAAGGATATAATGCCTATGAAATACTTTGAAAAATATAAAGATTATATATATATATATATACACACACACACACACACACACTAGAAATTACTATTATGTTATTCTTAAATTTTATTATTTTTTATATAACCTTCTGGTATTTCCATTCATTTTAAAAAACATAAATGCTGTTTTTCCAGTTAAATATAAACATTATGAAGTCAGTGACACATATCCCTATATCTCCATTTCCTAACATATAATGCCATTAATATAACAAAAATTATTTTTTACTTATTGATATAATAGCAATCATTTATTACTGATAAACAAAACACATAATTTCTGCATGTAATAGATATAATTCACTTGTTAAAATGAAGTGGGAGGGCATATTTTCAGTTGATTCCTTGAAACCTCTATCAATCCTCCTAATAGAAAGAAATTTTAGCATTTTCAGTAAAACCCCTTTTTTCTTTAACAAGGGTCCCTCTCTTCCCATTGTTGGACCCATTAATACTAAGTAAAGGAAAGACTGAATTAAGGAAAAGATCAAGTTTATTAATGATTTTTTGTCAATAACTTACAAGTGTGAAATATTCTGTTGGAAATTTGTAAATAAGAATCTTGATGTAGTCTTTTTCCTAAAGTAATTTGTAACTAGAAAATAATACAAGAAATTAGATAGTAAAGTATGAAACCGAACACAATGAAGTGATAAAATATATATTAAAATATCTTGTATCAATTCTATAATGGTATCTCTGTATTTCTTTATGGTTCTATGGCACATGTACAAGGGAGACTATTAACTTAGCCTTATTTATTGCAAAAAAATAAATCACTATATCATGTATAAAAAATAGTCAATCATGAATTCTAGCTTTCAGTGTGATCCAATTTTACTCAATATTCTATCTGTGAGAAATGATAATCTGCTCCTACAATTTTCCTATTCCTTTTCCTTTTCTAATTCCACAAGCATAAAACTGCTATTTTCACATGTGCTTGGTTTTTCAACCTTCAACTTCCTAAAATCTACATTATACATTTTGCTGTAATCTTACATTCACATATAGGAATTACGAACATGCAATAAAAGTTTCATTCCATTCCCTTGACATGAACAAATATCATACTATTTAAAATACCTTGTCTATTCTTTCTGAGTACTTGGAATCTGGAACTTTCCCACTAATGCTATAAAACATCTAACTGATATTTTATATATATACATATTTAGATTATACTTTTACATTCAGAATTTTTTTTAAAAATTGCACTTCCTATATTTCTCAAATAATATTCTTGGTTTTGAAAAATGAAAATATTTCATTCAAAACTATGTACCTCCTTTCCCTCTTCTTTACTATTTGTTCTAAGGCAAGGGAGAGAGAAGGAAAAGTATATCAGGAAACATAGGTGCCAAAAGTATTCTATCAATAAAATTTCATTTAAATGCTTATTTCCTTTAAGTTTACACAGTCTGTCCCAACAAATCAAATTCTTATAAACTAGAATATTGTCTTTGTTTTCATAAAGTTTTTCATTGCTTCAATTATATTTTAAGTATTATAATTATTTACTATAGTAGAGGAATTACACCTTCAAACAAAGTCAGATATATTTTGGTTTTGTAAGAAAGAGTGCTCCAAAAGATTAGTGCATTTTTAGGTCTTAATAACACCAGAAGTATAAATGTTCTATACTTTCAAAATACTTGAAAGTCAAATTCTTTATATTTTATACTTAGTTGGGGAATCTTGAATAATTAATTCATAATTTTAATTTGAACAAGATGGTGTACTCTATCATTATGCATTATATGTGTAATACTTTTAGGATGATACTGTCTGACTAATGGACTGATGGAGGAGGCCTTCCAATTTCATTTGATCTAAGTCACCTAGACTTTTCCTTGTAAGGCCACATAAAAATTGTCATGCATGTATTAAAATCTCGTTCTTTGTATGCCCTTAATCCTAAAACTATAAAATCAATCCTTTCAATTGCTGACAAACTTCATTATGCTTTTTTTTTTTTTTTTTTAGTTTTTGCAAGGCAATAGGGTTAAGTGGCTTGCCCAAGGCCACACAGATAGGTAATTATTAAGTGTCTGAGTTCGGATTTGAACTCAGGTACTCCTGACTCCAGGGCCTGTGCTCTATCCACTGCGCCATCTAGCTACCCCCAAAGCTTCATTATGTTTAGCACAAGGTTGTTATGTTGAATTTTGGAAACATTAAATTAAATTATTAGTCTTTAAAATGCCATTTTTTTCTGTTTGTAGTTTTCTGAAGTTAATAATATTGAAAACTACACGAAGACTTTTGGGAGATCCAACATGATTAAATATCAAGAGTTAATGAGTTCTCCATATATAAATATTCATTATTATTGCTCTATTATTGAATGAACAGAATTTTCAGCACTGCTACCAAAATATGATGGCAGGTATGTTGTATTTTATCAGTTTAATTTCCCATATAGTAGTAGAAGGTTTTAGTTTTAAATGAGATAATTCACAGTATTATATGCCCACTAATTGTTAAATTATTAGACCCTACCAAAGACTTCTGGACATTTTTGTGCTTCATACTTATGTATAAAAGTAAGGGAACAACTTTTTTACTTGGAACTTTATTTGTAGTCCTTTAGGCCTATATTTTGTGCACAATTTGTTCTTTAAATTTCTAATAGATACTTCAATGAAAATTGTATAATGCTAATATATTTAGATAGCAGTTAGCTGATATTTAGACAGCAGGTTAAGGTTTGCAAAATTGTATAGAAATATTTTATTCTCAAACTATAGTCATTACTCTCCCCAAAATTCAGATAAAAGAAATTGAGTTTGGAGAAGGTGGTTTCCCAAGTGACTTTCCCAAGAGAATAAATGTTAGATTGAACTTGAACCTGATCTTCCTTATTTCAAGTCTAGCACTCATTAAAACATGGTACAATAATTGAAACTTTTAATTTTTATTTATAAAAGCTTTTTTTCAGAAACCATCTGAGATATTTCCTGATAATGACTAACAGAGAATAATGAAATTTTGAAAACCATCTTTCTCATGGGCACTGGAGAAAACCATATTTTTTTCAATGTATGGTTAGACTAGGCCTAAGATGGTTATCCTTAATACAAGCTTCATATATGCTAGTTAGTTCCATTGAAGTTAATTGAAATGACTGACATTGAAGTTAATTGAAATGGCTGACATGATTTGAGGTCTTCTAAAACTTCTTCCATGAGAAGTTTCCTCAGGGACACCGAATAGAAAGGCTTGTCGAGGTTACCAGATTGAACTTCAAGTCTCAGACAGGCAACACAAAATCCCCAAATCAATTAGTTAGGGTTCTTCTCATTTCATTGAAGGATAGTGGTTATCAAAGAACCTAGTCTGGTTATTTATAATACTATACTTCTAGATTTTTCTGATTTTTCCCAACTAATCTTTGGCTCTATGTGGGCTCAGATGGTAATATTTCTACTATGCTTATGCTGATGGCAAACATGGGTTTTTGTGAAACTGATGAATATTTTAAAAGAGAGTCATAACCATGTTAGTTTAAAACTTTTCTTGATGATCCCCATTAAATAAATCATTAATATTGTTGAATATTAACAATAAAATAGTTTGTTTTCCAGAAATCTAATTGTCAAATGGAAAAATACTTAACAGAATGAAAAGACTTCTTTTTTCAAATTTTAGAAATTATCCTTTTTAGTTGCATAACCATGGGAGTTGTTTAATCTGACTCTTGTTTTCTCTTATTAGTAAAAATAAGTAGCAATAATGGAATTATTTATGAATGATGCTTTGATGAAAATGTTTGGTAAATCTCCATAACTATATGATTGTGTTTTTGTTAGCATCTCATTTTTAATAGAGTTCAGATAAAAATGATGAAGGGACAAACCAACTATCTTTTATTATTGTTAATATTTAATATTCTATGGACTATGGAATGGAAGGATAAATATCTGTGCTTTCTGTACGTGATGGATTATATGTCCACTAACTGTAGATTCAATGAAAACATCATCAGGATAACTTCAGTAGGAGCAGGAAGATGGGAATATAAGTGCTATTTTTTCTTTTGCTATTCATTTATTTATTCATTTATTCATTCATTCATTTATTAATTTATTAATTTATTAATTAATTTATTTATTTAGTCATTCATCCATCTATCTATCTGTCTGTTCATTTATTTATTTTTATTCATTCATTCATTTGTTTATTTACTTATTCTTTCATCTATCTGTTTATTTATTCATTCACTTATCTATCTATTCATTCATTCATTCATTCATTCATTTGTTTGTTTGGAGCTCCTGACTCCAGCTTTATTCACTGGCCACCTAGCTGCCATGCTAGTTATTTTAAAAAATTTTTTTAAATTTTATTTTGAATTTTTTTACAATTGTTCCCCTAATCTTGCTTCCCTCCCCCCACTCCCAACAGAAGGCAGTCTGTTAGGCTTTACATTGTTTTCATGGTATACATTGATCTAAGTTGAGTGTGATGAGAGAGAAATCATATCCCTAAGGAAGAAAAATAAAGTATTGTGCCTGTTTGTTTCACTAATGGAATGTGCAAGTCCATCAAAGTTGGTCATCACCCCCATGTTACTGCTAGGGTGCAGTGTTCCTCTGGTTCTGCTCATTTCACTCAGCATCAGTCCATGCAAATCTTTCCTGGCTTCCCTGAATTCCCATCCCTCCTGGCTAATAGAACAATAGTTACATTACATACATAAATGACATTTTGTTAAGCCATTCCCCAATTGAAGGACATTTATGTTAATTTTCAATTCTTTGCCACCACAAGCAGAGCTGCTATGAATATTTTTGTACAAGTGATGTTTTATTTCATATATTACTAAAATATTCTTGTTTAAGAATAAATATAATACCCCTCCCCCCCTAAAAATATAGACCCTTATGAGAAATAAAGTAAAGGAAAGAGAAAAAATGTGTTTCAGTCTGTGTTCTGATACCATCAGTTCTGTCTTGGGTGGATCACATCTTTATGATAAGTCCATCATAAAAGTTACTTCCATATTTTTGCACTGTTCCTATTGCTGATTGTAAATCTTCCCCACTACCATATTGTATATTTTCTCTCTTCTTTCACTCTGTCCCTCTTCTAAAATGTGCTGTAGGATGGCTGAGTTGTACAGTGGACTGATCACTGGCCCTGGGGCCAAGAGGCCCCAAGCCCACATACTACCTCTGAGACTCAGCAACCACTTGGCCCCATGGTACTGGACAGGCCACTGAATCCCAGCCCCTTGTGAGAAGTAAAAAAGAAAATGTGTTATACCTGATTGTTCACTCCTATTATTTACCGTTTCCTCTATAACCCACAATCCCCCCTCCCCCTTTTCCTCTTCTCTCCTTTTTACTATAGAGATCTATACCCTATTGAGTGTGTATGCTGTTTCCTCTCTGAGCCATTTCTGATGAGAGTGAAGTTTCCCTCATTCTATCGCCTTCCCCCTCCCATATCATTGCAAAAGCTCATTGTAAAAAGAAGAAAAAAATCTTTTATAAGAAATATCTTAGCCTATTCCACCTCTCCTTTCTCTTACTCCCAGTGCATTTCCTTTATAGCGATTAACTCCATTTTTACAATATATTATATCTTCAGATTGAGCTCTCTCCCGTGCTTCACCTATAAAAGCTCCTTCTACCTGCTCTATTAAATGAGAAGTTTCATATTAGTGTCATCAGTATCATTTTTTCTATGCAGGAATACATGTAGTTCATCACCACATCCCTTCTACTCCATTCTCTACACTTCAAATAGGGTAGTTGATTCTTGGAGTCTTTAGATGCAGGAGCTTGTACTTCCTCATGTTCAGATTGAGGAGGATTCTTGGGATCATAGACAATGTATTTCTCAATGGTGTTCCTCTTTTTTCTCTGTTTACTCATTTCTACAGCCTGTGCCTGGTTTTGTGGTGATTCCTGAGCTTTTGAGTATTATTGGGACACCCACTTTGAGGGTTTTTTGGGTACATTCCACTGGGACCTTTATTCCTCCAAGGGCATATGTTCTCTTGCCTGTGCTTTGATATGTAGATGACCACAGGCATTCCTCTCTGCTCTGGAGCTGTGAGGAGGTGTCCTACTATCTTAGTATGGAAGGCCAAAACTGCAACTTGGATTTGAGTGTGGGCAAGCAGCAGAGTCCTGCCCCAGGGAGAGCAGAGAGCTTTCTGCCATCTCCCCTGACCCCCTTACGCTCTGTGGGCTTTGCTCTAGAGGTGATTTTCTTGATCCACACTGCAGGTTTTGCCACCAGTGCTCCTCACTCCACACTCAATCTGGTGTAGTCAACTTCTCTCATGGCCCCTTCAAGCTATTGCTGGTGATTCCTGGGTTAGACTGGGCTGGGCTGTTTTGAGGCCGTGGCTTTTTTCCAACCTCTGGTCCTGGTGAAACACACCTTTCTCATGGAACTTTTTTTTTCTTTTTAGTTTTTGCTAGGTAATGGGGTTAAGTGGCTTGCCCAAGGTCACACAGCTAGGTAATTATTAAGTGTCTGAGGCCTGGTTTGAACTCAGGTACTCCTGATTCCAGCACCGGTGCTCTATCCACTGTGCCACCTAGCTGCCCCTCTTGTGGAACTTCTGAGTTATCTTGGACTGGGAAAAGGTATTACTAAGTCTTCCTGTGGGTTCTGACTCTCTAAATTTTGGCTAGAGTCATCATTTGTTGGCTTTTGGAGTTTTGCAGGGAAGGAGTTTCTGGGAAATGCTGCCTTCATGCAGCCATCTTGGTTCCACCCCACTAGTTATTTTTGTTACTTTCATTCTCCTTTTCACCCATGATTTCACTAGGGTAGGATGAAATCTATTATTGAAGTTCTGAAACTTTTCTGCAACTTATAATCTAAACAGTCTGGGTTACTGATGTTAAATGACTTGTCCATGATACAAAAACTGTATGTGTCAGAGGCTTGTGTTCTTCCTCACTTTGATATTTTTATACATGTGTATATGTCACATTTATCTTCTCTCTTTCAGCTTTCTCTTTTTTGTTTCTCTGAATATGCATACATACAAACATACATATGCAATGTATATATACACACACGTATTCATACATATACTCTTTCTCACTTTGATTTTTTATACAGTATGTCACAATTTTTTTCCTCTTTCCTCTCTTTCTCTGAATATAGACAGAACCACATATACAAATATACACTATATATGCATACATATAAATGTACATAGTGTGCATGTTGTATTTAAATTCAGCTTTATAATTACTAAAACAAATGGAACATCAATAATAAACAGAAAGAGTAGGTTGCTCTCTGACAGACTTGCTTTCATTTAAGGACTATACTATCACAAACATAAACTTTATAAAAAGTTTTTTAGCTTAAGTGACTTACCCAGTGTCTCACAGCTAGGCAATTATTAAGTGTCTGAGGTTGGATTCAAACTCAGGTTCTTCTGACTGAGGTTGGTCCTCTATCCACTGCACCACCTTGATGCTCCCATAAACACAAACATTTTTTTAGGTTTTTGCAAGGCAAATGGGGTTAAATGGCTTTCCCAAGGCCACACACTAGGTAATTATTAAGTGTCTGAGGCCAGATTTGAACTCAGGTACTCCTGACTCCAGGGCTAGTCCTCTACACCCCTAAACATAAACTTTTAACAAAATGTTTATATTAATGTAAAGAGCTTAGTCATGTTAATTATGCAGAATAAGAATATAATTCTTAAATGAATTTAAATAAATAATAAGCATCCTGTTGTGTTAGAATAGATGATTAAATAAGAAATTTATTTTATCTATTTTGTGCAAAATATTGAGTAGGAGAAATGATGTGGGTCCAAGAACTGAATGATGAGAACCAACTCATTTCTAATTTAGTCAACTGTGAAAAGTATAAAGATAATTAGTAGACAAAATACTAGTGTACCAGCCTTCAATTATGCTATCTGCAAATCATCAGTGGAATAAAAGTTAATGAGATATTTTATAATATATTGCAAATTTATGATACAGATTAATTTAAAAAAGAGAGTTGATAAATTTAATTTTAATTATTTCATAAAAATTATTGCCACATGTCAGATATCTTATCAAAAGAAAGGGTCATGCACACTTTTACATAGGCAAGTGATATTTATTTGCCCTCTATTGGAGTTTTATTCTATTTGTTTTCAATAGGGTTTTTGGTCATAGTTCATATATGGATTTGGAAATTTAGTAGTTACATTACAATCACCCTAAATCACAACAAATAAATGGAAGAATAGCTGAAAATCAACAAGTATTCAAATTTGATTAAATATGTACCAAGTCTAACAAAAGGATTGCATCTAAAAGTCCATTTCAAGGGTGAATGATTTTGGAATAGGTCTAGCTCCTTTGCTAAAATGTGAGTTTTCAATAACTGAAACTGATATTCATTTTACATCAGATAGGCTCTGTTTCATTGAATCAAGGCTGCCCTAGCAAATGGTTCAGGACTGTTAGAATTTATTCATTGGAGAAAATGGATTGGTTATAGAAGTTTTTGTGATCTGAATTATAATGAAGTGAATGCAAAAATTAGAGAAAAGGTGTATATAAGTGTATGTATAGGAAATATCATCTGATTAGATTGTTGACAACAAAATGTTATCTAATATGTCTATGTGATTTTTCTGGTAGATAAATATAGAAAAACCATGCTGTGTTCATTTTGTTTCTCCAGTTATAAGGCAATATAGAAAAAAATTCTACTAGGCACTATGCAGATTTATAGGTAACAGAATTTAAAAAATGGTATTAATGCTGGGAAGTTCCTTAAACATTAGTAGCCCTCCCTTTTCATGCCTCTTTTTACCAACTATACAAGGAGACAAACTTAAATTAGAAAAATTAAATTTAGAGTAAATAGTGTAAAAAATGAAAAAAAATCAAATCAATTTGAATAAGTGACTGGAAATTTATTGTGCCCCACAGGTTTCATAATCCTGAGCAACATTGAATTAAGTGTTAGATTGATATTTCATTATGAGAAGCAACATTTGGGTGAATATATCTTCAATGTATTATGAACTAGGTTTTTTTGCCTCTTCCTCCTGTACTTGAAAGGAAAGAACTATTTCTAAAATGGTATTCTTTATACTGGAAGTTCTAAAATTTTCTATTAGTGGTAACTTAGCTATTTAAGAAGGAATATTGGCTTTTTCATGCTACCAGAATACATTCATCCAATTGTGGAAAGTTAACAGTGGAAAGGACTGTAGACATTCTTTTGAACAGTCCAGTGAACTTCTCTTTTTGACACAATTCCAGACAGTATTGGTAAATATATTGTTCCAAGACCTTACAGTTCCCTTGTTCTCGTGTCCAAGTTTTGTTCTTGACATATACTCTGACACATATATGACTCTACAAAGGTAGTTTCTCAGAATTCTAGGAAGTTCAATATAAAAAGTTGCAACATGGATATGATTAACACTTGTAAAATCAGTGAAATCATAGGTCAAGGCACTCTTTTCCCTACAAGAAGAAAAAAAATGTTTTAAAATTTCTTATTTTTATGTCAAGCTGATACAAAATTCTTTGAAAGATGTAATTCTAGAAATAACCTTGCTTTATAACCCTCTGATTGTCAATATCAATGTGAGACATAATGCAAAGAATCTTGTCAAATGTATTTGATACCATCATGAAAAATCTGAATTAAAGAGGTATTTCATATAAGGGATGAGACTCCATATACTCCTGGTTGCAGATTATATTGTGATAATTTTACATTGTCCTAGAACACTGCAGACTCTCCTAAATGAGATCCATGATCACTAATAAGTGAGTTCTACTTCTGGTGGAAAAAAGTAAGTGCTTAAATGATTTCTAATGTCCAAATTATGATATGAAATTGGATCAAAATATAGAAAATCTCTCTCTCTCTCTCTCTCTCTCTCTCTCTCTCTCTCTCTCTCTCTCTCTCTCTATCTGTTTCTCTCTCTCTCTCCCTTTCTCCTCATGTAAGTATATAGGTAATCTATCTTTCCATATCAATATCTGGTGACACAATGAATAGAACACTGATCTTAGAGTCAGGAGGATGGGATTTCAAATCAAATACTAGCTCTGTGAACTTGAACAAGTCACTTAACCCTGACTGTTTTGTATCCAGGGCCATTTCCAGTCATTCTGATCTATATCTGGCCACTGGGCCCAGATGACTCTGGAGGAGAAAGTAAGGCTGATAACTTTGCAAAAAAATCCCCTCACTCAAATGCAATTCTTGTGCTTGTTATGGTATCACCTCTCTGATGTTGTGGTCTTCTTTCAAAAACGAAGGACAAACATTATTATTATTATTATTGTTATTATTATTATCTTTATCTCACCTTTATCACTACTCATCATGTATGCAGTAGGCCTTTAGTGGAATATTAAGGACATAGACCTGGTTTGTCCCTGTGATACTTCACATTGTTAACCAATGTCTTGGATGAAGTTAATGTTCACTTAAATTTCAGATAACCCTAGTTAACTAGTTAATAGACTGGAAGAGAGATTTAACATTTTAAAATAGGTTATCCTGCTGGAATATTGAACAGGGATAAAAAATAAAGTCTCTCACTCGAGTACACAGAGAAAGGTCACTGATCATCAGCAACAAACATTTATTAAACAAATTTCATGATCATATTTAGACTTGAACTGAGTTTCATAACTCCCAATGGATTGGCCTATCCAGTATAATATTTTATCTTTAATTAAAATTCAACATAGTTAAAGAAAATACTTTGCTAACCTTATTGAATTAAAATAATTTTTTCTCCATGAATTATAACCTGGGTAGCTAAAAGAACTTGTAGATGTATTTGCATAAGATCAGTGATCTTAAAGATAATGGAAAATGGAATGAAAACTAGCATGATGATGGGCAAATGTCTCAACTTTAAAAAAATGAAGGAAAGAAAGTGGATACATTAGTGATGAATTAAGACCAACAGATGTAATTTATACCTTAAGAGAAGGAAAACCTTCTTAAATCTTAGAACTACTGCCAAATGGAATGAATTTGTCATTCCCTATCAAAGGGAATGCTCAAATAGAGGCTACAGGGGCATCTGTCAGGGAAGATTGTAACTTGATTCTTAAATGTCATTTTAATATTCTTATATAATACATCAAGTATGAGTATCTGTCTAAACATGATATTTTATCTGTCATCAGTTTTGAGAAGATATCCCAAACAGAAATGGTGGCAAATCTATTCCATTTTCCAGCTTTTTGTTTTCATCTTTATGATTTTACTAATATTTTTGGAAATGATCTGGTTTAGTCAGACCTCATACTACACTTTCTATTGGTTTATTTTTCCTTCTACTTTTTAAAATTTCTATTTGGTGAGGTAATATTGATAATTTACTCATCACTCTCTTTCATAAATTTAAAAATATTAGTTTGTATTCAAGGCAGTGTGATACAGTGGAAAGATCACTGTATTGGGAGTCAGTGGACTTGGATTGAAATTACTAATTATATTGCCATGACTAAGTTACTTGACCACTTTGGATCTCTGATTACTTATCTGTAAATGAAGAGTTTAAAATTACAGGATATATAAGATTATCCCCAAATGAAGTTCTATATCATACTTTGAATTGGTGATTCTTTTCATTTCTATGTCTCTTCATTGCACTAGCAAATCAAATGATTATAAATTAAGGGGGGTTTGAGGTTTTTTTGAACTTTTTCTTATGGTGTCTTCTTTTTTTAGTTAGACTTCTTTCAAAAAAGAGTCCAAATTTTCTTGAAATTGCACTTAAAATAGAGCACTGGCCCTGGAGTCAGGAGGACCTAGTTCAAATCTGTCCTCAGATACTTAATAATTATATTGCTGTGTACCTTGGGCAAGCCACTTAACTCCGTTGCCTTACAAAAACAAACAACCCCCTCCCCCCCAATACACCTAAAACAATAAACTTGGATTTTGGATGGATAAGTACAAAATAAATAACAGAGTTCATAAATAATAAGTAATTTCCATGATGGGAAAGATCATATGTACAGCATATCTGCTTCATTTATGTAACAGAGAGGCTTGAATTTAAAGAAAACTTTGCCCTAAGGAGAAGAAAGAACATAGAATCACATTCCAGGTGGGGAATATTGAACTAGTTGTATGAAAATTAAAATAGCTTTCCTTCCTATTTGATTATTGAATATGTTTAATTTAGATGATCCATAAAAATCTCCATTTCCTTATTTTTATCCAGTGAAGTAATGTTCTGATGGTACATGTGATGCTATTATATTTTACTTTTTGTCAAATAAATATGGATATCATAGCCATTAAATTAAATGTGTACTGATGTTAGTCTCTCTTTTAAAGGCCTTAAGCAGTGAAGAATGAATTTAGATTCCATCCACAAGTTAATTGAAGAAACACAAATTTTTAAGCTCCAACAATCTTCATTGAGATCACCTTGTGAGCCAGAAACACCTGCCTTACCACTCTACGAGCCCTGTAATTCTTTTTTATCAACCCAAGGTTTGCCTTCACGTGGTGCACAGAATTACTATGCTCATTCTTACAGCATCAATGACTGGGATATCTGTGAAGAGCTTCGAGTTCGAGAACTTGAAGAAGTCAAGGCCAGAGCTGCCCAGATGGAAAAGACCATGCGCTGGTGGTCTGACTGCACTGCCAACTGGAGAGAGAAATGGAGCAAAGTTCGATTAGAAAGGAATAAAGCCCGGGAGGAAGGACGGCAACTCAGAATAAAATTAGAGATGGCAATGAAGGAATTGAGCACCCTCAAAAAGAAACAAAGTTCACTAAATGAAAAGAAGACACTGGATGCTGAAGTCATCTGGAAAGAGCAACCTGGACTTGTAGAATGCCCCTTCCCACAGGAGACACAACTTCAAGTGACTTTTGAGGATTTTGTTCCTCCTGGAATCAATTTGGAAAAGACACAGGTTTCTCTAAAAGAAGATATAAACAAGAAGGTAAGGGGCAATTGTAATAGGATAATATCATCTTCTAAAGGTCATTTTTTCAATTATTTTCTTTTTAAAATATGTTTAATCAATTTAATTTTAATTTAATTTAATTTTATTGATATTTGATTTTTCCAAATACATGTTATGAAAGTTTCATTCATATGCATATGTATATTGTTAATATTTAAGTAACAAAATTTCCTTCCACCCTCCATTCCCACCCCACTCCCCTCAGCTTCTAACAGTCAGTTTAGCATTGTACATACACTTTTGTGTTAAACATTTTTACAGATTATTCATTTCCATTATGAGGAATTAGCATTAAGGGAAAGAAATACATGAGATATTTTTTAAAAAGTGAATGTAGTGTTCAATAGATTTGAAGTTTTTTGTTGTTGTTGCTGTTTTGTTTTGCTTTCTCTGGATGGGGATAGCATTGTCCAAAGCTGGACTAATAGGGTTGTCCTAGCTCTGTGAATTGCTGACAGTAGCTGTGTCCATCAGGGATATTCATCTCACAATGTTGTTAATGTATACATTGTTCTCTTGATTCTGCTCACTTCCCTCAGCATCAGATCCTGCAATTCATTCCATGCTTCTCTAGAGTCTGACCATTTATGGTTTCTTATAGAACAATAATATTCCATAGTATTCATATGCCATAACTTATTTAACTTTCCCCAATTGATGGACATCCCCTCAATTTCCAATTCTTTGCCACTACAAAAAGAGCTGCTCTGAATATTTTGGAACATGTTGGACTTCTTCCATTTTTCATGATTTCTTTTGGATATAGGCCTAGAACTGGAATTACTGGAATTGGGGAATGTCTTGTAACTTTATAAATTTGGTGCAGTTCTCTATACAATTTAGAAATGCAATCTTTGGGGTGGCTAGGTGGTGCAGTGGATAGAGTACCGGCCCTGGAGTCAGGAGTACCTGAGTTCAAATCTGTCCTCAGAAGGCCTTGGGCAAGCCACTTAACTCCATTGCCTTGCAAAAACTAAAAGAAAAATGTGATCTTTATCAGAACTCCTAGTTGGGGAGATAATTTTTATTTTATTAAAAACTATATATTTTTTCATTGAGCCTAATTAAAATTGCATAATAGAATAACCTATAAAGTTTAAACAAACAAAAAATACAAAATGCCCCTTAGCCTAGTCAGGTCCCCTCCCATTTCTTTACAGTGGCAATATAAACAGCATTCAGAATAAGTCCAAGAATGAGAATATAGAAGTAACTGTATGTTGCTTCATTAAAGTTCTGTATATCATCTTCTCCTATCTCTGTTTAATCCTTTATCTGAAAAGATTCTTCAGCATCTATAAAAATGTACAATACTATTCCTAAACCTTAAGCTATTCCATGGAATTTTAGGGATGTTAAAGGTAATAAATATAACATGGAAGGATGAGCAATTGGTTGTATGTGCATGTGAATCTAATGGAATTAAGATCAGAATTATTTCTGTTTGTATTGAACTTTTTAGTTCTACATTATATCACATCACTCCCTATATATAGTATTATGCATACCATTGAAAATATGTTATAATTTATCACATTCTAGAGTAACAATAGAGTGCAGTTGGGTGGTGCAGTGGATAGAGTGCTAAACTGAGAGTCAGGAATAATTATTTCCGTGAGTTCAAATCCGACTTCAGAGACTTAGTAGTTGTGTCAACTTGGGCAAGTCACTTAGCTATTCGTCTCATTTTCTCAATTGTAAAATCAATTGGAGAAGGAAATGGCAAACTTCTCCAGTATCTTTTCCAAGAAAACCTCAAATGGAGTCAAGAAAGAGTCAGACATAACTGAAATGACTGAACAAAAGGAGAGTAATATTGACAAACTGGAATGTTTTCCAAAGAAGAAGAGTAAAATGATGAGGCTTTTTAGTTCATAATGATGAATTGATACTGGGGATATTTAGCTTAGATAAGAGGTGTATAGGTGAGAGAGTTGAACCTCACTTCTGATTGTGAAGGGTCGAGTGCCTACACCTGATTCTCTCATGAATGTGCTGGGGTATGTGCTCAAGCCTTAACAATCAGAGGTGAGGCTCAACTTCTACCTCACCTGCCACCTTCTCATCCTTTGTCCTTCCTATGGAGCATATAGTGGTTTTAAAGTATTTGACAAGATCCACATAGAAATAAGATTGGACTTAACTTTTATTTCCACCTCTCTATTTTTTTTTTGGTGGGGGTTCAAGAGAATAAAAGTAAGAGTAATGGATAGTTGTTGTGAAGAGACATATTTAAGCTTGAAGGAAAAAAAAGGCTTCCAAATAATTAGCATTGTGCAAAAGTAAAATGATTTTTCTTCCTAGAGAGGTAGACTCCCCTCATTGGAGATCTTAATGCAATCATTAGGGGGCCATTTGTCATGTGTATAGCTTTCTTTTTTTCAAATATAGTTTGGAATAGACTGCCACTTAAAATCTTTTAAATTATGAAATTCTGTATTTCCTTATGACTTTGGGACTTCAGACTTCCCATTGCTCTGGGCAATTCTAAGATGGAAATTCACTTCACTTATGCAAAACAGAAACTCAGTGGTGACATATCAGGGATATCAAATAAGAACCAATCAACTAAACCTAAGGATCCCTGTGGGCACATACTAATAATAATGAGACAACAACAAAACTTTTTTTCATTAACTAATGAATTAAATGAATTACTAATAGATTAAATGAAGAGAGCAAAGAGGTATGCCTAAAGAAAAAAATTACAAGATTCTAATTTACTTAACATTTGTAATTTGTTAATAAGACACATGAGAAACCATGTCATGTGGGAAGACAGTAGAAAAGGAAAGGGGTATAACATCAAACAATTTATAGTATAAAATTATTTAAAAATGAATAAACTTAGGAAATAATAACTCTGAAATTTCTTCAGGGGAGAAGAAATTAGGGGAAATGAATCACCATCAGATGTAAAAGAAATCTCAAGTAGCTGTTTTGATTTAGAGCAGTTTCCTCTGCCAGCTCTGAGAATAAGGAGGACCATGCCTTGTTTGTCTCTGCTTAGTATTTTGCTTAGTGCATCACACATCCCATTTTTTTATTTGACAGCTATTTATACAGAATTTAGAATGTGTATTTCCTCTTATGAAGAAAAGGGGGAATAAAATTAAACACAACTGCCTCTACATGCTACTTTTAAAGGGAGATCTAATGTAGTGATTTATTCTTATCTTGTGTATATGGATATGAGAATTCATACTAACAAATTCCTTTTTCTCAGTTGAAATTAATAACAAGAACACATTTGAATATATATGTATAAATACACATATATTTAACTGGCATGGTCAGTATTTGTTGTCATTAATACACAAGATAAATATTTTTAAATCTAGTACTAAACTGCACATTCCTTGTTTAACCTCCTCAGCTCCCATGACCTTCACTTCTTCTCAGTCATATATAGAGGTGGTTATACTTTCCATCACCTATGAATGTTCTACTTTCATTATCAAGAACTCTGAAATTTCCCTATCTGGTTATATTAAATCCTGTCATTCTATATCTCCTTGTTCTTCATATCTTTAAAACCTTAATTTTCACAGTCACCAGTCTCTTAATTCTTCTGTGTTCTCCTAGGATATCACCCCTCTTCTTTCCTTTAATACAAATATGACTTTATAAATACCCCATCCCAAGTTTTGTAGGGAACTTACTAAGGATGTAATTCATAAGTGTTAAACACATGACCCTACCATGAGGTCAAATCAGTTTAAAATGTAATTGGGAAATATTTATAAAAATTAATGAAAATGACTAAAACAGATAATAATATTTGTTGTCCTCATCATTGTCTTTATTATTATTAGTATGTGTACACATGGATCCTTAGGTATGGTTTAATGACTCTCATTCAATTTTGATACCCCCGGTTTGACACCATTGAGTTGTGAGTTTGCATAAGTGATTTTCCATACTTGGATTTACCCAGAGCATTGGGGAAGTCACAGCACAAACCCCAACAAGACAAAACAAAGAACAACTGAAAAGAAAATAATGTCATTTTCAATATTCTCAACTAGAAAAAATGTGCCTCAATTATTTTTCCTTATTTCAACTGATATAATCATAAAATTAGGCATTAAATAATTAATTAAAGTAGTTCTGCTTTAGTTTTGCATTTATCTTTATATTTTCCTTTCCAGGAAATAGGAATGGCCAATTCAGTAAGAGTCAAACAGGATTTGGATTTACAAGGTCCTGATTTCTTCAGAAAAGGTGTTTCTGACAACTGCGTGGCAAAGCCTACATTGAGACTGGATAATGTAGTACAACCTTTGGAGAAGGAATTAACCCAGATTTCAACTCAGAAGTTTCATTTGGATGAGTCTCAGAAAATTTTGTGGAAGGAAAGAGAGTAAGTGCAAATTTTAGTGTCCTTTGCATAAATAGTAACTTTAATCTGCTGAGGAGAATTAATTTAAATAAATGGTTTACAAGAATGTGCTTTCACCATTATCTTTATAATGTAGTGGAAAGATAGCTGGACTTGGAGTCAAAAAGACATGACTCTGATATTTATTAGATTCATGGGTAAGTCAATTTGCTTCTCTAAGGCTCATAGGAATAATCATACCTATAATATCTCTTTCACAGAGTTTTCATGAAGGAAATTAGAGTATATAAAGCTCTTTAAAGTGACATATAAATGTCAGAAATTATAATTAAAGTCTCCCAGGATTTGCCAAATATAATTAATGAGTATTTTTTGAAAAAAAATGCATGAGTAAATCAGTTTCAATCTTTTTTGCTTGGTTGTTCTCAAGCATCTATCTGCTTTTTTGGAGAGGAGGAGAAATAATATTGGGATAGAGTATATATATATATGTATATACATATATACATATATATATGTTTCAAAAGTATTTCCAGAACTTTTGATAATTCTCATATTATTCCTAAAAATTAAGTTGGTGAGCAAAAGAATGATTAAATGTGTCTATAGGAGAACTCACTGCTCTGGTTTCAAGTAGATACTAAGCACTCATGAAATGTCATTTTTAAATATCGCAACTGTGATTTTAACCACATGAGGAACTCCTTGTGAGAAAGTTTTTATACCAATTCATAGTGGAATCTTCATTGTACATCATAGTATTTGAAGGCATGGTTGACTTTGAGGCCAGCTCTCTATTGACTATGCTAAGTGTCTCACTAAAAATATGCCACATTGAACTAGATAAAAATGACTAATATTTACATAGCACTTTAAAATTTCTGAAGTTCTTGGAATATATGATTCCATTTGACTGATCCTCACAAGAACTTGTTAGATTGGTATTTTTATTATTACCATTTCACAGATAAGACAATTGAAGCTAATAGAATAAAGTAAATTAGCCATCTTTTTATTGTCACTAAGTATCTAGAGCAGGACTTTGTGGATTCCAAGGCAAGCGTTTTACCCATTTTGCTACTTAGTTGTCTCTAGATAGAACAAAATCAAGTTTATGAGAGAGATTTGTCTTCTGTGAGTATTGGAATAATTGATTTGAGACACACTCCAGGGTTAATATTAAAGTAATATTTTCATTTAATATTTATCACTAAATAAACATAAATCATTAACCTGATTTATTAAGAGCAAACCCAGCACCTACACATGCTGGTAAGCTTGGAAAGAATTATCAAAATTTGAAAATTGAAGCTGCTTTATATGTTCTAGAATCCTCTGATATGCCTATCTGTCTACATATGAATTAATTCAAATAGTCCTAGATTTGGAAAATCTTAAAGGAATGAGATACTCAAGACTAGAATCAAATTAAGATACTAGCAAGAAAATAGTTTTTAATTTGCTTCCTATTTCTATGTTCTAGAAAAACATTCCTTCAAAAGCATGTCTAAAATTTTTGCCAGGAATGGAAATCAAGTACTGTGGTCTAAATATTGTAATAATACAGTCATTTTCTTTTCTTTTTTTAAAGGACATTTTTTCTTTCTGAAAGCCTGAGGAACAATTTCTTTAATAGCTCTTTTAGTTTCATAAGATATAAGTTGTAAAAACCATACATTTAGAACTGGAAAGACTCTCAGAGGCCATCTGGTCCATCTCTCCTTCTCCACCTCTTTTATTTTACAGATGGTGACACTGAGGTCCAGGCAAGCTAGTGGACTTTTCTATGGTTACACAATGTCAGAAGCAAATCTTCTGATATTAGAGCCAACATACTTACTACTTTTACTATACTTGGAGTCTTTTAACTAGATGCCTTGAGAGACAATAAGGTGTAGTCTTACCATTTCCTCCATTTAATTTCATTTTCAACCTATTTTTGACCATTATGAGAAGGAATCTCATTGAGACAAAGAAAACAAAATAAATGTGTGAGTGAAGGTGTTCAGTATTCTGACTTTCCGTTGTTTTCTCTTTTTAAAATCTACTTTTACTTCCATTGCTTAAAAATCAATAAAAACAAGAAAAGATTCCTGTTGTAGTGTTCCTGATAAGTAGGATATAGAATCATGCTAATTTATATTTTCAACATCTTTGCACACTTGTGTGAACATTTTTTGTACATGTCTTTTAAAATCACATTTATTCAATGAATCTTCTGTACATCACATCAATCTCTTCAAGCAGTATTTTTCTTCCTCATTGAAATAATTTTCATTTGTTTCTTAATAATTTCTTTCTTGTGAGTTATTATCCTTCTTGGGTCAACCTTCCTTTCAGAATATTCGGCCATTATATTCTAGTTACTCTTTCTTTGAACCTTTTGAAACTTGATCTTTCATGTCAAGGTATGAGATACTGTGATCCTCTCTTCAATCAATCACATTTGTATTCATTCAAAAAATCAACTTATAAACACTTAAGTGGTTGCTATATTCTAGGCATTGTAGATAAAAAAACAAAAAATGAAACAAAACCTGCCATCCATCAGTTATTCTTTTATACAGTGAAATCATATCTTATTAATTGTTATCAAGTCATTTTGGTTGTGTCTAACTCTCTCTGACTCCTTTCTTGGTGAAGATACTGGAGTGGTTTGCTGTTTCCAGTTCATTTTACATATGAGAAAACTGAAGAAAACATGGTTAAAGTGACTTGCCCAGTTCATACAGCTAGTAAAATGACTAAGATAAAATTTGAATTAACTATAGGACTGGAACTCTACCTACTGTGTCACCAGTTGCAGGAGTATATGTAAAATATGTGGAATATAAAAAAATAATTTTTGGGAAGATAAAACAAGCAGTAGATGAGATTGAGAACATTCTCATAAAGAAAGTCACATTTGAACTCAACCTTGTAGGGATCTAGAAATCCAATGAGGCAGAAATGAGGGGACATAAATCTCAAGAATAGAGGATAGCTTAGATCAAATGGAGACGGGTGAAGAAACTTCACTTGGCATGAGGAAAAGCAAAAATTCCCATTTGGCTAGTCCATATAATGGAGAGTAATATTCAATAAGTCTAGGATTATAAACTGGAACCTAATTGGGAAGGACTTAAATGACATATAGAAAGATTAATATATTTTCCTAGAGGTAAGAGAGAGAGCCATTGAAGTATATTAAGTAGGGAGATGATATAGTCAGATTTATGCTTTTACTATCACTTAGTTACTATGTACAGGGTGGTTTACAGTATTGATAATGTTTAGGTGGGAAGTCCAAATAGAATGCTTTTTCATGCTTCATGGAACAGGGGATATGTAATTGAAGGAGGGCAGTGGCCAGGTAAGTAGAGAAAAATGATGTGAGTTGTTAATGAACAAAGGATCAAGATGATTTGGCACCCAATTGGATATGTGGGATGAATGAGAAATCAAAGATGATACAGAGGTTATGAACTGAGTGACTAGGCAAAGAGTGATATCTTTAATAATAATAGGAAAGTTTTTAAAAGAAGTGAATTTTAGGGAGCAATGATTTTTTTTTTTTGTTTTTTGGATTTTGAGATACCTATTTGGTATATATGACTGTCTGTCAAATAGCCAATAGTATAATGTTGTGACTCCAGGTTGGAATTAGAGTTGAAGATATTTGCAAGAGGAAGTTTCTATTTCTCTTCTAAAGAACCTGTTCTACTATGTATTTAATCTTCTCCAAAAGAATTGGCATCTCTCACCAAAAATTAACAACATCTACAGAAAGTAAAATTCCTTCCTCTAGAATAACTTTGATAAATACAATACAGGTAGAATAAATAGGTTGTGATTCAGAATTTATCTTTTCCTTATTCTATTTAGGAAACTGCCCTATGGGTATTGTGACTCAAAGCTCGTGTGCCCATGAATCAACATTGTTACATTCCACATGAGACAATTAGAGTTTTTTTCCTTCCCATCACAAGGGAATGTTTCCCAAGGATATAGTATGTTTTAGGACTATAAATCTTCCTAATCTTTTAAATTCCTCCTCCTCAAGCTTTAGTAAGTGGGTGGCTTGTATTGAGCAATCCTGAATATAATCTTTGTTGCACTCAGCTCATGGAAACATTTCCTTTTTATTTTCCACAGACATCTGTTGACTTGACTAGAATAGTCTAGTCAGGAGAGCCCAGGACTAGGACTCAGGAAACCAATTCTAAATCTGACATGGATTACATTCTTGGAAAATTTACAGAAACTCCTTTTCCCCATCTATGAAATGGGGATTTTTTAAAATACTGATTATAATATATAAGCATTTATAAGCTGCTGCCCAGAATTATTTTCATAGAGATACATTTATGAATTCCTGACCAGCTGCAATAAGACCACCCAGGTAGAGTTAACTGGAAAAGTTATGGGAGATGGGAGGATATAGTTCCTTTCACATCGTTATCTTTTTGCTTCCAATCCTTCTAAGAAGCACAGACAGGGAGGTAGGTATATATACATTCATTTGTTTGATTGATTCAGGGAGTTTACTTGTTTCCAGTATGTTATATTTGAAGCAAATTTTGGGTATAGTGTTTAAAAACAGAATTTTTCTTTTAACTAACTGTAGCCTTTGCCTGTATCTGTTCCAAAATGTTTTATCTCACATAGAATATCTGCCCTTTTATTTAGAGTTAGCCTTTCTTCTTTCCCAACTCTCTCTCCCATAGGAAACAAAATCATTTCAGTTATAACTTCATTACATTAAGACTTAATTTCTTATGTAAATGATCAACTAGTAAGAATTATTTGTTTTAGTCCTAACCCAATGATGAATTTGTTGTATGAACTTGGACAATTTACTTTAACTCTCTGAAAGTTTTCTCAAATAAAAGAGGCAGTTTGGATTAGGTAAACTAGGAGATCCCTTGAAGATTTTAAAGTGAATTGATCCTATGATCATTTTATTGCCTTTTACTTCAGTAAGAGCTGAATTTGGTTTGAATATTTTGTAATTCATTTACCAATAGGCATAGTAGACACTTAATAGTATTTATTGATTGACTATTGATTACCCATTGGGAACTTATTTTAACCTCTCTTTATTCTTATTAATTTTAAATTGGCACTAAGTCTTTAGGGTTTTTTTTTTTAGGTTTTTGCAAGGCAAACAGGGTTAAGTGGCTTGCCCAAGGCCACACAGCTAGGTAATTATTAAGTGTCTGAGACCGGATTTGGACCCAGGTACTCCTGACTCCAAGGCTGGTGCTTTATCCACTACACCACCTAGCTGCTCCTTTTAGGGTTTTTTTTGCTTTCTTAATGACAGCTTAAGATAATAATTCTGGTCTGAAATATGAAGTTTCCAACCTCAACAATATGGTGGATTGATTATTTTGAAAGAAAATTTCATTTTTGAAATGTGAAATATTTCTTTCTGGATATTGATTGTTGAAAGAATTTTCATTTTATGTAAATATTTTGATTAATTATAGTTTTTAAGAAGTTTTATGATCATAAAAGTTGTCAAGCTATTATCTCATGCAAACATAATTTTCTACAGAAATTATATTTGCACAATTATTGTATTCATATATTTTATGCTCATAACATTTGAGGACTCTACAGACTGATTTTAAAACTTCTATTTTAGAAAAGAAAAGTTTCATCATATTGATATACAATATTTTGTTAAATTTTTGCTTAACAAATTAAATAAATATTTTTGGTATATATATAAACACTGTTTTAACTTGTTGGTTAATGCCCTTTTATGGTACTGAAAACAAAATCCTACTTGAAAAAAACCCTACAATATAGATGAAGATTAGAAATTCCTATCTATGTGGAATAAGGTAATTCTGCAAAACTCTGAAATGCAGAATGATTAAATTAGGTCAAAATATTACATATTTCTGTAGTGCCCTCTGCTGTATGACTTTATATATACACTTTTCTTTGCTACATACCTTCAAAGAAGCAATTTGGTAATATTGCTAGTGTTAATAACTGGTTAAGTGCCAATGTAAAACATAAATAAGAACCAAACCAAATCTAAACAAAAATGATTTAAGCAGGACATGATTGTTATATATTTGCTTTTCATGAATTATTTATTTTTTCTCTACAATAGCTCTGATTTAATGTAGTAAAATATTTAGCTATCTTCCTTGAGGATAAATAAAAAGTGAGCAGAAACTAAAATGCTAATGAGGTGATAAACTTTTAAAGGTAAACAAGGACATAAAGGTTTCTGAAGCTATAGCCTATTGAGAAGCTGCATATAGTTGTGAATGAAGGGTTAGATTTTCATTCAGAATGTCTTGTCTCTGATACTACCTGTGTTAAGTATGGGTAAATTCCTTAAGTTCTCAGATTTTTTTTAATGCTTGAAATTAGGATATGAACCAAAAGAAGTCAAACAAAAAAAAAACCTATTACTATTTCAGTTGGAAATAAAACTGGTGCTATATTGTCTTTTGTTGACCTTTATGGAAAAATGGACAGTTTAAGTCATTTGATAATTTATATGTATCATAAAAAGTTATTTCCTATTTGTATGCAGATTAACTGATGCCATCTTAAAGCTCTTTATCCAGATACTTGAAAACAGTTCAGTTATTATATAATTATTTTTTTTTTTGTCCTTCATTCATGAAGAAGACCACAACATCAGAGAGGTGATGCCATGACAAGCACTTGAATTGGATTTGAGTGAGGGAATGCTAAAACTAACCTTATTTTCTCCTCCAGAACCATTTGGATCCAGTGGTCAGATATGAATCAGGAGGACTGGAGATGACCCTGGATACGAGGCAATCAGGGTTAAGTGACTTGCCTAAGGTTAAATAACTAGTAATGGTTAAGGTGAGATTGGAACTCCCATCCTCCTGACTCTATTCATTGCCCACTGAGCTTCCTAGATAGACAGATGATTAGATGAATGATAGATAGATGATTGACAGATAGATAATAGATATAGATGATAGATCAATAGAGATAGATAAAAAATATAGATTGATAGATGATAGATAAATAAATTCTAGATAAATAGGTAGAAATAGCTAGATGGGAAGCGATAGATGATAGTGATAGATGATAGAGGGAGAAAGATAAACGATTGATAGATGATAGATGATAAACAGACAGAGACAGACAGATTGTTAGAGGTTGTATACTTTGGAAAAGCTTATTTTTAAAAATAAAGTTTGTTATGATGAAGGAAAAAAATTAGTCATGTGACTAGCAAAAAAGGTAAGAAGTGTGGAGGGCACTAGAAGAGAAGTGACTTCCATTTTAAAGGGAAAGATCCAAAGAAATTTACCTCAGTCCACCTCCAGAGGAATATATTCTGGACAGAGATGAGACTAGGCTTCCAGATTTCTCATCTCCCCTAATTCTAGGTGGGTGAGGCTATGAAACTTTAGATAAGCATTCAGGAGGAAAAGGTATTTCAACAAAGAATAGAATTGGAAAGGGCTCGTAGAAAAGAGAAGGGTTACCAGAGACTGAGAATGCAAGAAAACCTACAACAATCTAAAAAAGAAAAGTTAAGTTATAAACTAAGATCATGAGCAGTATAAAGACAAACAAAAATTAAAATTAGGCTAAACAAATTGAATGAGTATTATACTTTGACAAAAACTTAAGTATCTATGGAATAATTAACAAGAAAAGCAAAACTTAAAATACAAATGATATCAGAGGAGCATAATACTGGTGATATGGAAAAGGTAGTTACTTTGTGAATACCTTGGTAATCTAAAAGCCCTAGAAAATGAAATTAGGAAGCAGATATACTATATCTAAATTTGAAAACATAAGTAGATAAAAACATCCTAACATACCCCTACCCCCCAAAAAAGCCTCATGAAATATATTGGAGAATTTTAATATTTGAGTTCACATTCATTGTTACTTTTCACAATGGGTGTGTGGAGCAAAGAGCTCAAATTTACTGACAGGCTTGTGATTCAAGGTCTCTGTAAAGATACTTGCCCTGCTGTTCACATATCTGTGAACTCCCATTCATCAAGAGACAGAAGACATTCATTCTACCCAGCACCACCCAGGCATGAGAAACATAAAGAAATTAGAGTAGGAATTCTTAACCTGGGATCTGTGAACTCCTTTCTTTTATTTATTTCTATTAATTCTATTTCAATATTATTAATTTTCTTTTTTAATCTTCAATATTTCATTTTATTCTGAGAAAGGAGAAATAGTGTTACTTTCTGCTCAGGTTGTTCAATATACAAAAAATTGTTAAAAACTGCTGAACTAAGTAGGGGGAGGAGTGAAAGATGAGGGCCATGCATAATAATACAAAAACACAAGTGAAAGATTAAATATTAGTATATATATGCTGCCAGAAAGGGGGATTGGAAACTGACATAGAATCAGTTCTTTCTAGACAGTCCCCCCCCCCACCCTCCAACAAGTACTGAGGCCTAACACCTTCCCACATCAATCAGTGATAAGATGCTGAAGACAGCTTCTAATTAAAACTCAGGAATCTGTCCAGAAATGAAAGGAGTGGAATGGAAAAACAGAAGAATTTATTTTAGTAAGTAAATTTCATTTAGAGGTAACTTGGTGGCACTGGACCTAGAATCAAGAAGAACTGAATTTAAATCTATTCTCAAAGTTACTTTATTGCTATGTCACTTTTCTCTCTCTCTCTTTCTTTCTTTCTTTCTTTCTTTCTTTCTTTCTTTCTTTCTTTCTTTCTTTCTTTTTCAAGGCAAATGGGGTTAAGTGGCTTGCCCAAGGCCACACAGCTAGGTAAATATTAAGTGCCTGAGACCGGATTTGAACCCAGGTACTTCTGACTCCAGAGCTGGTGCTTTATCCACTGCACCACCTAGCTGCCCCTCTACATCACTTTTCTCAACTGTAAAATGGGGATCATAAAAGTTGTTACCCCACAAGGTTGTTGAGAAAGTTGCCTGAGATGTTATCTGCACAGTGCCTAGCTCATAGTCAATGCTTGAAAAAATATTGATTTTCCCCATTCCCTTTTCTTCTCTCCTTTTTCTTCCTTCCCTTCCCTTTCCAATTTGCCATTTCATAGTCTCTTCCTTATCCTGTTCCCCCTTTTCATTCCCTTTCACTTTTTTTCATCATAAACTATGATCCAGTGACATTCACCTTTGTACTACATCTTGCAAAAGACACTCTGAATTCTATATTTTCCCCAGCTGTTTACCAAGTTTGGAATACTCTCCCTCTTCCCTTTTGCATACAAAATTCCTTGTTTCTTATAAGCTTCAGTTATAATCTTACCTTCTTTAAGAATCTTTCCTAGTTCCCCTTAATACTATTGTCATCCCTTTAAGATTAATTCCAGTTTTCCATATATATATATGGTTCATGTACATTTGTTTTCATGTTGCTTCTTCTTTTAGAATTTGTTTCCCCTTTCTTTTTATCTTCAATTTTTGATACAGAGATTGGCATACAGTAAGTGTTTAATAAATTCTTATTTCTGTTGTTTATTGTTTACTGATAAATAAGGTAAATAAAAGCACAGAAATCACACATATCTAAATAGCAATTATGAAAATCAGGAGGAAATGATGGAAAGGAAAATCAAAATATTTAAAATATCTTTAAAATATGCCCAATTTTTAGAATTCAATTTATCAAGAAAAACTTGGGATTTTATACACATATTTCAAAGAAATTAAGGAAGGAAAATAGTTGGAAATATAATCTTACTACATATCAATTATTATATTAATTATATATCAATTACTTTAATAATGCCATATGAATTAAACCATTGGATGTTTTAATTGTTATGACAATAAAAAATAAATGACATTCTTAAGATAAATAATATAAAATAATTCATAGGGAAAATGATTTATAATATCAAATAAAATGAACAAAGAGCAAAGAGGATAACACTTTTTAACCTCTGACTTCAATGTAAAGCAATGATCATGAAAGCTACTGTTATATATATAAAAGCATATTGGTTCAATAGTTTATATTGACAAAAGTCCAAAGCTATCAAAGTTTTGAAAAAGGATTCAATAAACATAGTAATTATAATTATTTGCAGAGTGAACCTATATTTGACAAGAACTGTTAGGGATAAGCAGAAATTTTTTTTGACAAAAGGATATTTAGGGGGCGGCTAGGTGGTGCAGTGGATAGAACACTGGCCCTGAAGTCAGGAGTTCAAATCTGACCTCAGACACTTAATAATTACCTAGCTGTGAGCCCTTGGGCAAGCCACTTAACTCCATTGCCTTGCAAAAAAAAAAAGCTAAAAAAACAATAAGTTTAGAATAACATCTCATATCACATAAAACAGTATGTACTAGATGACTAACTTTTGATATAAATATCAAAAGGAATATAATATCAATAGCAACAAATTGGAATATAATTTTAAAAGATACCATCTACAATTATGACTCAGAATAATTTGCTAAATAAGGAAAGAGAGAGAGCATAAAAGATAAAAAAAGATAATTGGAAGGTTTTTTTCTATTTTGCATGAATCAAAGCAATAAAGATAGGATAAGAAGGAGAAACTAGGAAAAATTATATTAATTATCTCTGACTATGATCTCTGATATAAAAAAAAGAGGGAATTCAACTCAAATATATAACCAGAGCAGTCTTTCTCCAATAGATAAGTTGCCAGAGAACAATAACAAAAAGTTCTCTATAAAAAATTCAAAAATATTATTAATTTTAGGAAAGATTATTTTGAATCAGTGAAAGGAGAATCAAAACAATTTGACAAATTCTCTTTATAGGTAGCAAATTGGCAAATATGATGAAAGATAATAGTTATTATCACAAAGGTGGAACCAAGATGACAATACAGAGGTAGGGATTCCTAGAAGCTCTCTTCCAGAATGATCTAAATACCTTAAAATTGTGATTCTAACCAAATTCTAGTTTAGCATAACCCACAGAAAGACTGAGTGAAACAATTTTCTGGCCCAAGTCAACTTAGAAGATATGTGGGAAGACTGTTCCAGTGGGTGGGAAGGGGCTACAGTACAGCCCAGGTTGTGCCCTGCCAGATCCAATGAGCTCCAGCTTTCCAGAAACAGCCTGCAGGCACCTGGGTCCCTTGTTTCACCTAGGTTTGTGGCAGCAAGAGTGATTTCCAGACCTCTCAACCCAGGGATCACAAATGACACTTTGGATATTCAACAAGAAAATTCTACCAGAGTGAACATGGAACTCAGTGGAATTCAGAACTCAGAGGACATGGCCCTTGGAAACAGAAACAGGTCTTTGGAACTGCCCAGCAGGGAACTACCCAGTACTTGCTTCCAGAGCGTCAGCCCACACTAAGGGGGGTCAGCGAAGACTGTCAAGGTATTTCCACTATCCCTGGGGCAGGACTTTGTTGATTTTTCCATACTCAGATCCAGGTAGTCTTGCCCCCCACCCCCACCCATTGCCATAGCAAAGCAGGGATCCTCCTCACAACTCCAGGGCAGAGAGAGGAGCTTGTGGTCATCCACAGACCAGAGCACAGGCAGGAGAGCAGTCAGAGCCTCCTATAAGACCTTGAAGGAACACTGAGGTCCTGAGGGGGGGGGGTTGTCCCAAAAACACTTGAAAGCTTGGGAAGTATGTTAAAATCAGGTCATAGGTTGGGGAAATGAGTACAAAGAAAAAAAAAGAATCTGACCATAGATAATTATTTTGTCACATGGAAGATCAAAATACACAACTCAGAAGATGACAAAGTCAAATCTTCTGTATCCAAAGCTTCCAAGAAAAAATAGGAATTGGTATCAGACTATGGAAGAGCTCAAAAAAGATTTTGAAAATTAAGTAAAGGAGGTAGAGGGAAAATTGGGAAGAAAAATGCGAGAGATCCAGGAAAATTATGAAAACCAAGTCAACATTTTGGTGAAGGAGATATTAAAAAAATGCCAGAGAAAGAAGCATGTTAAAAACTAGTTTAGGTCAAATGGAAAAAAAGCAGTCTAAAATGTCAATGAGGAGAAGAATGCCTTTAAAAACCTCTTTGAAGAAAAAACTCCATAAAAAACAACTCCTTCAAATGTAGAATGGAGCTTAGGGAAACTGATGAGTTTGTGAGAAATCAAGAAACAATAAAAAACCAAAATAAAGAAAACTAGAAGAAAATATAAAATATCTCAGTGGAAAAACATATTCTTTGGAAAACAGATCCAGGAGAGAGAACTTTTTTTTTGCAAGGCAATGGGGTTCAGTGACTTGCTCAAGGTCACACAGCTAGGAAATTCTTTAGTATCTGAGGAAGGATTTGAACCCAGGTCCTCCTGACTCCAGGGCCAAGGCTTTATCCACTGTTCCACCTAGCTGCTCACCCAGGAGAGATAATTTAATAAATATTGGGTTAACTGAAAGTCATGACCACGAAAAGAGCCTTGACTTCATTTTTAAAGAATTTCTACAGGAAAATTGTCCTGATATCCTAGAAGCAGAGGGTAAAATAGAAATTGAGGAAATCCACCAATAACTTTCAAAAAGACACTCTTCCTTCCCCCCCACCAAAAAAACTTCCCAAAATATTATAGCCAAATTCCAGAATTCCTAAGGCAAAGAGAAAATTTTACAGGCAGCCAGAAAAAAAAATTCAAATATTGTGGTGCTACATTCAGGTTTACAGAGGACTTAAAGTCTACATTAAGGGCTCATAAGACTTGGAATATGATATTCTGGAAAGCAAAAAAGCTTAGAGAACAATGGAGAGTCAACTACTCAGCAAACTGAACATTCTCATTCAGGGAAAAAGGACATTCAATGAAATAGGGAAATTTCAAACTTTCCTATTGAAATGGCCAGAGTTAAAGAGAAAGTTTGATCTCTAAGTACAAGACTCATGGAGAGGGTGGATGAGAAGGGTAAATTATGAGGGATTTAATTATGATGATGAACTGCATATACTCCTGCATGGGAAGATGATACTGATAACTCAAATGAAGGTGTATATATATATATATATATATATATATATATATATATATATATATGCAGCACAGAAGAGAGCTGACTATGTAGGTGTAGCAAGTCATAAAGATGCAGTCAATGGGTGAAAAAGGAATGTACTGGGATAAAGAGAAAGGAGAGGGAGAATGGGTTAAGCTATTTATTGTGAAAGAGTCAAGAAAAAGCCTTTGCATTGGAGTGGAAGGAAGAAGCTCGGGGGAGAATGAATGACCCTTCATTCTCATGAGAAATGGCTCAGAGAGGAAACAACATACACATTCAATAGTGTATAGAAATCTATCTTACCCTATAGGAAAAAGGAGAGGAAGGGATGAGAGAAAGGGGACTGGAGTGTAGGATAGAAGAGAGATAAGATCGTGGAAGAGGGTAGTCATAAACACTTTTTTTTTAAAACAGGGGAGTTGGGTCACACAGCTGTGTGATTGTTAAGTGCCTGGGCTGTATTTTGGCTTGAGTACCCCTGGCTCCAGAGTCAGTGTTCTGTCCACTCTGCCACTTGGCTGCCCCAAAATACTTTTGAGGAGGGAGGAATAGGTAGAGGGAAATACATTTATCATTAGCACCTATGAGAAAAAAAATGTTGAATTGACTTCTCTAATGAACTTATGATAAAGAATGTGCTACATCCCAAAGACACAACTTATTGTATTTGAACACAGACTGAAGTATGATTTTTTTTCTTTTTCTCTCATTTTATTTTTCATCAGGTTTCTCCATCTTTGTGTGATGAAGGGGAATTATGTTTACTTTTACAACAAGACTATTATAGTAATGTGTGAATAAATAAATTTGAATAAAAATAGAAACTAAAACAAAAAATATTGGAAGTCCTGTGAGAGGACAGGCATAGTATTACATTGTATGAGCTATGAATTTGTTCAATTCTTTTGAAAATATTTTAAAATCTTATGAATAAAAACATTATAATCTTTTGATCTTAATTTCCCTTCTAGGCAGTATATATTCTAAGAATTAATGTCTACATATATAAAAACATTCAAAGCATCTTTTTAATTTTTTTTTGGTAGCAAAAGTCCTGGAATCTCAGGGGCAACTTCAAACCATATGATAAATGGTGATAACTGGAAAGTTACAAAGGGGAAATAGTACAGTAAAACTCTAAAGTCTTTCTGTCATCTATTCATTTGTCTAAAGGTCATTGATTTATTTGTATATTTCCCTTTATTTTAAGGCTCCTAAGTCATTTATTTCAAATTTAGCAATATCTTTATGCTCTCTATATTATGATTATTTTCCCATGTGATTTTCCTACGTATTCCATACCCACCCCACCCCCCATCTCAGAACTGTTCCTTTAATTAAGGAAAAATAGTAATTAATTAAATAACAACTTTCCTTCTTAATGTTTCCTGCATTTAGTATCTAGAGTCATCTGTTCTCTAGATTCAATATTAGTTCTTGCATTTCTTTTGAGATCAGTTATTTTTGGTATAATTTTTATTTTATTCATTGTATTTATTATCCTGCTTAAGCCTACTACTTTTCAATAGTTCAAACAAGTCTTTTTTATGTTTTAGTGAATTCCTCATGTTCATTGTTTTAAATGCACAATAATAAATTGCATATATTCTTCAACTCCTTCCTAATTAGTAAAAATTCACTTTGTTTCCAATGTTTTGGTGCCCAAAATATCATGGATACAAATATTTTTGCATATAGAATTTTTCTTTTTGACTTTAACTTTGTTGGTGTGTGTGTGTGTGTATACACTTTATGATGAAATTTCTGGGTTAAAGAATTCTCCTTTAATCTTAAGAGTATAACTTAAATATGGCCAAATAGAAGACTGGAGTCCCTAAACCATTTATATCTATATATCTATATATATTTATGTATGTGTATATGTGTATATATATATATATATATATTTTAGTTAATTTTTAATGTTTTTAGAAATGTTTTATTTTGAAATTTCCTAGAATTCGTTCATCTTTGGAGAGAGAAATTGAATTGCTTGAGACAGCATTGTCTCTTTGGAAATGCAAGTATGAAGAACTGAAAGAGTCAAAGGAAATTAATTTAAACCAGGTAAGTAGACATGAATGCCTCCTTGGTAAAATCATTTTTAAGGATATGATAGTTCTTAGTAGTAGCATATTTAGATTGTATACTAGTTGGAGATCAGTAGATAAGAAATCATGCAGAATATTAGTACTGCTCATAAATGAAAATTTAAGCAGAGATTTGGTGAGAAATCAAAATATTTTAAAGAAATCCTTAAGAAGTTAGTTGTTTTTTGATGCTGAAACAAAATTTTGCTGTACTTTTGTTTTTGGAATTTGGTCTTTACATGTTATTGTCATGGGTTTCTAATTATCAGGAACAAGGTTCTATGAGATATTATGGACAGTAGAAAATTAAAGGAAATTAAGAGGATAGGAAGAAAAGATTTGCAAAGTCAATAACATGAATAGAATAAGTTAGAAAATAGTATGATTTTATCCCTTTTCTAATATACTAATATTACAAATAAATTTAGGATTTTTAAATTTTAATTTTTTCAAAAACTTTTTTGACCTGATTTTATATCATCTTTTTAATCCCTTCTACACCCTCCCAAAAGGCCATCTCATATAATAAAAAATTATTAAAAGATATGAAGAGAAAATTCAGTAAAAATTGATTAATATATCAAGAAAATCTGACAAGAAATGTTAAGTTCCATACCTGTGCAACCCAATATTCCTCCCCTCCAAAAAAAAAGTATATGGGGATGTCTCTTCTCATTTATCTTCTTTGAGACCATGCTTTTCTTTTTGTTTTACCTTAAATTTCTAATTGTTATTTTCTTTATACTTCTTTACCTCCTATATATTTTACTTTTTTTGGTTCCACTTACTTCATTTAATATCATTTTGCTGAATCCTTTCTGAATTAATCATATTCATTATTTCTTGTATTTATGGTCCACAATTTGCCTCTTCTCTAATAGAGGATTAATTTCATTTTTCAAGTTCTTTGCTACTGCAAATACTGTAGATAGACACCAAAAGATTATATATATTTATATATATATGTGTGTGTGTATAGATACATGTATTCATAACCATGTATACTATATATCTGTACACATTTGTAAATAACTATGTGCACACATGTACATATGTACATATGTATTCCTATGAATATATGTGTATATGTATGCATGTATGTGTGAATAAAAGTTCAGAATAAAGAGAACATTTATTCTCTTACTAAAGCATTACAAAGAGAACAAAGTAATATGGCTTATAAAAATTTTGAAAAGGGAAAACTGACAAAAAAACTACAGAGGAGTGTAAAAAATAGAACCTAATAGACAAACCTAAATAAACGTTTGATAATGAAATGCTTAATAATGGAAGCATTAAAATATTTTGAATTTTAAAAATATTTTTATGCTTTGTTTTTTCCCTTTCATGTTTTTTTTCCTCTTTTTGTGCAGATTCTTCTTTTATAACAAGACTAATATATGTTAAATATGTTTAACAGTTATACTTGTATAACCTATATCAGATTACTAACTGTCAAGGGGAGGTCAGAGTAAAAAGAGGGAGGGAGAAAAATGAGAAATTTAAAAACTTACCATACCAAACAACGAATGTTGAAAACCAAATTTACATATCACTGGAAGAATAAATTTTTTTAAATAAATAAAATAATAAAAAATTAGTCAAAGAGTAAGTAAGAAATAATGATTATATGAAAGTTAATGATAATGTTGGAAAAATATAACAAGAGTTTAGGAGTACAATTAAAGTAGAGAAAAAAATTTATATCCCCAAAATATGCAACAACAGAAAAGAAAAGGAGAAATGAATATACATTTAAAAATGAAATGAACATACATTTAAAAATTAAAAAAACACAACAAAGAAACCCAGAATTAGCATCAATTTCATGAATTTATGAAAATTGAAGATGAAATTGATGTAAAAAGTCCAAAAGAATATCAAAAGGTAAACAAAACTATGCATGTTTTTTTAAAAAAGCAACAAAACAAAATTGCTAAACTATTAGCCATTATAGTAATAAAGAAAGCAAAAATTCCTGACCAAAAAAGAAAATTGAAAGGTGAGATCACAATAATATCAGAAGAAAATAAAATCATCATAAGCTGCAAATCATAGTCATGTGTCAAAAATAGATTCATTTTTAATACTATAAATATTATGAAATTTTGTTCTAAAAATAGTAAATCACAAAATAGAAATCTTAAATGATTTAATCTCAGAAAAGCAGAATAGAACTAGATGCAAAAGAATTACTAAAGGAAAAACAAAACAAAAAAGAAACAAAACTCTTGTTCTTAATGATTGACAGGATAAGTCAATCAAATTTTTAAAGACTGATTCATACCAATACTACAAAAATTATTCTGAAAAAAATGAGAGAAAATGTTCTCAACTTCTTTTATGAGTCAAATAAAGTTCTATAACAAAATCAAGAACAGATAATGCAAATTTGAATTATTGATCAATATTACAAATAAGAACTGATAAAAAAAATTAAATTAAACCTTTTCAGTTATATTACTGCAGTTAATCCAGGTGATAACTCATTAAACAAACTGAATTTATACAAAGGATGTAGGTATAGCTCATATTGGGAATAAAATCAATGAAATCAACTCCATTAAGTTTTTCAAATTACATGATTATTTTAATGGAATTATTTGGATGGATTCTTTTAATTTCTGCACATCAATGGGAAAAAAAAGCTTTAGACAAAATGCAACATTCAGTCATGCCAAAAACCCCTACAAATACATATAAAGCAATCTTTTTTTATAAACATAAAATATCTATTTAAAACCAAAAGCAAATTTCCTATTAAAGGAAAATATACTCAAGTTTTCCCCCATGAAATATAGTGGTAAAATGATATGAACAATTTCCAAAAGAAGAATTGTATACATTTAAAAAACCATGAAAGAACTATCCAAATCTCTAATGATAATAAAATGCAAATCAGTAGCTTGAGCATTTACCTCACACCCTTCAAATATGCAAAATAGAAAAGATATAAACCTTTCAATTTTGGAGCAGTCCTACTGTGGGTAGATAAATACATTTGTGATTTCTTGATGAAACTATGATGAAGCAGCCATTCTGGAATGGAATCTATAATTATGGAAATAAAGGGGCTAGAATTAGTATATCATTTTCCTAGTGGATCTTTAGGCATATACCCCAAAGAGGTCAGTGATTCAAAAGAAGACTTCACATATACCAGAACATTTACTGTAGAACTTGTTTTGGATAACATCAAATTGGAAACAAAGTAGATATCCAATGCCTGGGGAAATGACTAAATTAACTGTGCAATGCAATAATACTTTTTTTTTATAAGAAATGACAAATATGATGACTACAGACAAGCATTTACAAAATGAATAATGTAAATGGAAAGAATAGGAACCACAAAGCAACCAAAAATGAAGGTTCTGCAATTGTGAAAAATAAGTTTGTCTCCAAATAAGAGGCAAATAAAAGAAATAATCTCTCCTCTCTCTTTTGTTTAAAATTTCTTTAAGGCAATGGGGTTAAGAGTGACTTGCCCAAGGTCACACAGCTAGGAAATTATTGTGTCTGAGGCCACATTTGAACTCAGGTCTTCCTAATTCCAGGACTGGTGCTCTATGTACTGTGCCACCTGACTGCCCCTTCACTCTCTCTTGTTTATTCAGAAATGAGGAATACACAGTGTAGAGCATTTCATATTATGTCAGATATTTTGCTATCTTGATCATATGATAATTTTTCCATTTTTTTAAAGTTTAATAATTTCATACAAGGGAAAGAGAGAGCAAAGTATATGAGAAATCTAAATGATATATAAAAAGATGTTGAAAAATCTTTTTCAATTAATTTTGTATAGGAGTAGAGAAATTATTTGTTGTTATTAGTGTTTTTCTTTTCACCCTCTGTCAGTTTTTGTCCTCTTTGTCTTAATGGTGACAAATGAATTCTAAGGTCAATCTTCCCTACTATGAATAAGCGTCTTGTTTATTAGTCACTAGATCTTACATAAAGAAATGTGTATTTTGATCCATGTCATATTCTAAGCTATGACATTGGCTATTATTTTATTTCTCTTTGATTAGTGCCCTGATCTTTAAAAATCTTTTAGTGCCCTCAATCTTTAAAAATCTTTTACACTAAATCATCTCTATGATACCTTCCAATTATAAATTACTGAAATTTTACTAACCAATCCCATTTAAATTAAAACATTGTATATATATATATATATACATATATAGATGTAATAGTTAATATTAATTTCACTCCAAATAAGTCAAAGTTTAATTAAAAGAGTAATAATATTGGAAAGGTCATCTTTTCTAGTTGCTTTTTTTTGCATTGTCTTGATATATTTTTGCTCCTAGAATTTTCTTTATGATGCATAAGTAATTGTTTTTCATGACAAAACTATTTTCCTCATAATTTTCTTTAATATAATCCAGAAGCATGTTTTGCTAAGGAGACATGCTATAGAATAAGCCATTTTTAATCTGGTCTCTTAGACATAGACTGGTAATAATAAACTTACAGAGAGTGCACAAAAGTGCAAATGCTCCAGGGAAATTTCTAAAGTCATCTGCCTTTAAAAATGAATGCTGTGTTTATTGGGAAAACTAGGAAATATCAACTTGGAGATTGTTCCCTTAACTTCTTATGAAATTTTTTGCAATTCCATATCTTCTACTTTAATAATTTCATTCTGAGATATGGTTGTGAGAAGGCTCAGTCAATAGACAGTCAATAAGCATTTATTAAGTACATGATGTGTGCCAGTTACTGTGCTAAATTCTGGGATTATTAAAAGAGGAAAAAAGCAGTCACTGCTTTCAAGGAACTCATCATTTAATGGAGGAAATGAAAAAATTATGTACAAAAAAAGCTATATGCAGGTTAAATAGGAAATAACTTACAGAAGGAAGGTACCAGAATTAAGAGACTGAGGAAGAGGAGAGATTTTTGTTAGAACTTAAAATCACAGTTTGTTTAACCATTCCCCAATTGATGGATATCTACTCAATTTCTCCTATTTTGCTAGCATAGAAAGTACTACTATGAATATTTTTTACATGTGGGTTATTTCTCCCTCTACCTCATCATCCCTCCTTCTCCTTCCTTGCTCTTTTCACTTTTCTTCCTCCCTTTCCTCTCTTCTATTTTCCCTGATTTTTCTCTTTCCTCATCGTTCTGTTTCCTCTCTCCCTCTCCTTCCTCTTTATCTTCCTATCTCCCTCTCCAATCTTCTTCTCTTCCTTCTTATTTCTCTTTTCCCCTCTTTTGTTTCCTCTCCCCCTCATTCCCTCCAAGCAAAGAGGAATTAGGTAAATAGAAGGAAAGGCTATTGTTGTGGCTTCTCAAGACAGTTTCCAATGGACAGGTGCATATTGTAAAGCCTTTCCTTACTTATTTCAAAAATAATTTTGTCTTCATTTTTTCTAATTATTGTTAAAGTTCCTGTTTTCCTTATCTTGAAATTATTTTTCCTATATTCAAATGTTTGTTCTGAGCTAAGAATTTCAATAGGTATCCTTTGTTTCTGATATCTCTATAATTAAATAGCCATTATTTAGCTAACATTTCCTTCTATAGTCTTCATGAATATAACTTCATGAAGCTACTCCCCCTCCTTTTCTCCTTTTCCTCCTGTCCCTTCCCCCTCCTCCTCCCTCCTCCCCCTCCTCCTTGTTGTCCTCCTCTTCTGCCTCCAAAATGTGAAGAATTTTGTGCTTTAGTTTCATAATAATGATATCTTATTTTAAAACCTAGTCAGTGTTTAGGACAGAATTTATCAAAAGACTGAATTCAGAAAAAAACATGCATGTACTTTGTATTGCCACTGGTGTGCAGTATAGACCTACAAATATGATGATCAGTCTGTTAAATTTTGTTCTGTTATCATTGTTCCATGAAAATGCTTTAGTATAGGTTTCAAAAACTCTTATTTCCTTATCAGATTGAGAGAAATATCATTCTTAAAATACCCATTATTTTAAATACCACAAAATACTTTAAATAAGACAATGAATCTCTTCAATTTCAAAGATAGAAATTATGATGACATTTGTCCTTCATTTTCAAAGAAGACATCAACATCAAGGAGGCGATGTTTATGGCAAGTCCATGTATTGGATTTGAGTGAGGGGGTGCTGTGCTAATTCACCAGCCCCAACTTTCTCCTTCTGAATCATCTGGGTCCAAGGGCCAGTTATGAATTGGGATGACTGGAGATGGCCTTAGATAGGAGGCAACCAGACTTAAGTGTTTTGCTGGAGGCCATACAGCTTAGTCAAATATCTGAGACTGAATTTTAAGTCCTGTCTTCCTGACTCAAAGGCCAGTGCTTTATCCACTGCATTTATAAACAGTTTATATTTCAATAACCACATATTAAAAAATAAAAGCAATTATGCTAAACTGGATAAAAGGCTTGTCTTCTGAATAAGGTAGAGAATCTAGAACTTGCTGGACTAAAAATTAACCTTTTCCATTCTATTCATGTGCTTCAAGATCCCTTTACTATTCTCAAGCAAAACTGTGTTTTTTTTAATAAGTTCTTCCTCCGAGTACTCTTATGAGCAGTGACTAGAAGATTAATAGAAGATTGGCCCTTAAAAGATTTGGAGTATTAAGCAGGTTCTTTATGACATAGATTCACAGCAAGAAAGATAAGAATTCATCCAAACATGTTTCAATATCAACTGGTTATTATAAAAATGTGATGAAATTCCATGTCCATGTCACCTTTAAAATTGTAAACTAATAAGTCCTTGAGGAGCAGTTCTCACTAGGGCGCACAACTTATTTTTTCTAGAATACTTTATAAGCAATATGAATCTTATGCAATGCTGATGAAAAGTGAAATAGAGTTAAGAAATAAAGTACCCCAAACCTTATATACCAAGTGATTGGCAAGTAGAAAAAATTGTCTTGATATATTTTGATTCACTGAAACTCCATTGGAAGTCTCTCTCTCTCTCTCTCTCTCTCTCTCTCTCTCTCTCTCTCTCTCTCTTAACTTCCCATTTTCTTCAAAAGCTCAGAATAATTAGCCTTTGCCTTCTTTATGATCTTCAACTTTTTAGGGTTCCTGACGAGAATTCTCTATTCTTTGAAATATCTGAATTTATTCAAAAGCAAACAAAATGACTAATCTACTTATGAAAGGCCTCATTTAAATTCAATTCACTAAAGGGAGAGAATGTTTATGAGAAGATCAATAATTTTAGAGTCAGAAACAAATATTCTTAATAGACTAAGACCAAGCCAAAAGTATTTGGATAGTTGGTATTTCTCAAAGGGATTTTTTTATTATTATTAAATCATTGACATTTTGAGAAGGCAAAGTTGCATAATTTAATAGCAACATCTAAATAAACATTATCAAAAAACAGCATAGATATTGAAGCTGCAGAAATTTTTGTCTTTGGAACATAATGCTCATGTTGCAGTTGAAACTGTATTAAAAATTTTTCCTTGGTATTCTGCCTATGATACTCTGGCACTATATACATAATCTTAGCATTTAATAGCTTAGTAGCATTGTACTTTTATTGTCTAAAGCAATGATCTAATCTACTAAGTAACACATACATTTTGATGCCTGTCATTATAAATAATTTGACTTAGATGTATTATCAACATTGCCATTTATAAAATAATATAATTTTAGAGTTACAAGGTAACTTGTTGTTTCTCTTTTGTTCTCAAAGAGGATCATGACATTAGGAAGGAGATATCATGCTGTGAAAATGAATTGGATTTAAGTGGGTAGGGCCATGCAAAGTCATCAGCCTCACATTCTTCCCCAGAACCGTCTGCATCCAATGGCAAAATATTGACAAGGATGCCTGGAGATGGTTTTAGTTGCAGTGGAAGACCTTGGTCTTCTTAAGCTGTCTTTCTCCTGGTCTCTTTTAATTTGTCAAAAAAAGAAAACAATCTGAGAGGTGAATACCTCCGAAAAATTGCTATTTACATTCATGCTAAGCCATCAGAATCAAAACAAAAACCAAGACTTTGGCCTGTAACTTGGATTGAGACCTATAAATGTTGACCAATCTGTAAGAGTCATAGTGATTGGGGTTTCAGGCATGGTCCCTACAAAAGAAATGCCCAAGATATCTTGCTAAGTTTCAGGAATCAAAACTTAGGTTCCTTTGGACAGAGTTCCCACAGGTGAGTGTGTGATTCTCTATTTGTACAAAGTGAACAGAAGGAGAGAGAAGAGGAAGAGAAAGAGTAGGAGGGAGATGAAAAGGGAGAAGGAAGGGAAGAAGGACAGAGGAAAGGAAGGAGGGAAGGAGGTGAGGAAAAAAGCAGGAAGGAAGGAAGAAAAGAAAGAAGGAAGTTAAGAGCTGGATTGCCCAACCAGAACTGACTGAAAAGGGTTCCCAGTGGGGCAGTAAACTTTGGGGCTAGTAAGCAGCTATTTGGATTTGGTATTCTTATTTGCTACCATAGTGTCTTGTATATAGTGGACATTTAATAAAAATCTATTAATCTAATAATTAGGAAGATTTCTGAGTATTCTGGGTATTCATTCCCTTTTTGCAGATCACAAACGCTTTGTGATTCTTACCTATTTCCTTTACCTAGCTACTTCATTGTCAATCTACTTATAAATGGCCTCACTTAAATCCAATTCACTAGCAAGGCATGATATCTCCTTGGTCCTTTTCTAGAATGAAGGACAAATAATGTCATGTGCTGCTTAATTTAGAGACAATTTGATTTACCTTTTTTATATTGCAAATACTGAAATTTTCCAAGAAGGGTGTGGAGAAGGAGAATAAGCTAATATAATGCTTACTGATGATCAACTACTATGCTAAGTCATATTTTACAAGATTATTTCATTTAGTCCTTAGAACAACTTTGATGTAGGTACTAGGTTAAATAACATGCTTAAGATTAAAGAGTGAGTACATACCCTTTGACCTAGCAAGATCACTTGTAAGTCTATGTTCCAAAAGACATAAAAAAGGGAAAGGATCTACATGTACAAAAAATATTTATAGCAGTTCTTTTTGTGGTGGCAAAGAAATGGAAATTGAGGGGAGTCCCATTAATGATGGAATGGCTGAACATTTGTGATATGATTATGATGTAATACTATTCTGCTATAAGAAATAAAGGGTAGGATACTCTCAGAAAAACCTGGAAAGATTTTCATGACCTGTTATAAAATGAAATGTACTGTATTGAGAAACAGCAGTATTGTAAGATGATCAGCTATGAATAACAGCAATTCTTAGCAATCTAAGACTCTCTCAAAGACATGATGAAAAATGCTATCCATCCCTAGAGAAAGGACTGAGGGTGTTCTATAAATTGAAGCATATTTTTATTTTTGTTAATTTTCTTGAGGATTTTCCCTCATATATTCTTTCATAATAACTATTATGAAAATGTTTTATATGTATATAGCCTTTATTGAATTGCTTGCCTTCTGTATGGGGGACAGAGAGGGGGAAGGAATATTGGAGAGGGAAGAAGGGAGAGAATTTGAAACTCAAATTTAAATTTATTTAAAAATGAATGCTATTTTTTATGTGTATCTGGGGAAAAATAAAATGCTAAATAAAATTTAAAAAATAAAATAACTCTAGACAAAATAAAATACTTTTGTGTCTGCCTTTCAGGAGAAACCCAGGGATTAAATATATGTATATATATATATATGTATATATGTAAATAAATATAAATATAAAACACTTTTCACTGAAATAAAATCAGTTAAATCAATTTTAAAAAGTTAAATAGTCAATAGGGTTGCAATGTTCAGAATGAGAGAAATAATCATCCTACTGCTCTAGTCAGATAACATCTGAAATATCAATCTGGGTGTCCAAACTGAAAGACATTGGTAATCTGAAAAACATGTGACTAAAATGATGAGAAAATTAAAGCCAATTCAATTTAATACTTTTTAAAAGCAGGAGCTATTAAGCTTTCTTTGTCTATTGGTGAGGACTATGGGTCACTTCTCAGAATAATCTTTTAAAATGCATAAAATGAAATATAGAAGATTATAGAAGAAATATTTATATATAACAAAGTTGATAAAAAATAAAAACAAAACAATAAATTAAAAAAATAAATTAAAACCCTCCCTCCCCTTGAACCTAATAAAATATAGATGTCTATCCTAGAGAAGAAAAGATTTGGGGGAAATGAGGCATGCCAACTGTCTTGAAATATCTGAAGGTGTATCATGAAGAATAGGGAGTAGAATTGTTCTGTTTGATCAAAGGAAGTATACCTTAGAATTCTGGATGATAATTCCAGTGACAGATTCTGATTGAATAAGAAAATTTTGACTACAATTGTCCTGAAGTAGCATGGACTACTTCAGGCGGAGTCATTTTTCCTCACTAGAGATCTTCAATATCTGGATGACCACTTGTGAAAGAGGTTGAAGGGAGTATTAGTGCTCAGATATAGATATAGATTGAAATTAATGAACTCTGAGAGACTTACCAGTTTTAATATTCTTTGATAGAATCTGGATTTCTATTATATCCCTATTAATTTTTTGAGTTTTTTTACTCCTATTAAAATTAAATCATTCTCATTATGTGGAGAGATTTTATATTTCCTCAACTGATAGAGGCTTTCCAATGAAGACTGTTTTTCTCTCATTCCTTTGAAAAAATTCCACATTCTTCATATTCATTTAAATAGAGAACTTACTGGTTTTTGGAAGCAGGACTCACATTTGAACCTGATTTAGTTGGAATTGCTATTTGCAACTTGTCATCTCCTTCAATGAGAAGGTATAACATGGGAAAAGATTTTTGGATAAGGAATGGATGGGGGAAAAGAGGTCATTTTTTTGAAAGCTGTTTTTTTAAATGAAAACTTACATGTTGAGTTTGAAATAAATCACAACCAATTGTTAACTAAACAATGGAACACTTCCCATAAATGATTAATCCTTGTTTTCAAAGAATTGGGATGACTGAAAATTTGATTTTTTGATAAAAGGCTCCTTATTCATGGTTTTAAAATATCCTCTTATTTTTGTATAAAGGCCACATTTTTTCTTAGTTTTATCATTAGTTTTAGAGTTTTATTCAAATAAAATATCCCAATTTGTAATTTAAATAACATTCTTACTTTCTTCTTGTGGAAGCTAATTTATTTCCCTTTTGACTTGTATCAAATTACAGTGGGGAGAAGAGAAAGAGGCATTATTTATTATTGTGGTCATTGAAAATGTTTGTTTTATAGCCAGGCAATGATATTCAAGGAAGGAAATCACATCAGTGTTGCAAATTAAAAGAAAAAACAAGTACATGAAACAGGAAAAGACAAGACAATTTGTGGAGCATAAATTTTTTCAATTTTTACATTTTTATTTGAATTTTACATTTGAGAATATTTTTGAAATATTAATGAAAGACTGAAGTTTATTAGGCACAATACATAGAAGATTCATTCTATATTTTATAAGCAAGGCAAATGATTTCTATCCTTTAATTTTTATGTATTTGATAAAAATCATACTCTTCACCCCATCACTCCATTTTTTTTGCAAGGCAAATGGTGTTAAGTGGCTTGCCCAAAGCCACATGGCTAGGTAATTATTAAATGTCTGAGACTGGATTTGGACCCAGGTACTCCTGACTCCAGGGCTGGTGCTTTATCCACTGTGCCACCTAGCTGCCCCTAGTTTTATTTTTTACTTCTAGTTGTATCTTGCATTTATTTTAATTGGCATTGAACAAGCAAGTAAAATAGTCACCAATTTTTGTTTTCTTAGAGAAGATATGAAAAAAGGTTACTGAAGTAATATAGAGAGTGTAGAATAGAGAGGGAATAAGCAAAATCCAAGTAGAATCATTGTGTTAGAGACCTTATCAGTGACATTAGAACAGTCCTGGAGAGAGTCTGGGTATGTTCCCTAGCTATGTCAAGGAACAAAAACACAGAACAGATTCAGATTTCATCATTTTGCAGAAATGGTCCAAACTACATATTATAATAATTTTTTTATCTAGATGAATTTGTGATCTCAGATTTAAACTTATCTGAACCTTTACATTCTGTGTGCAATTTTACACCTTTCATAATTTTCAAAGTTCTGATATCACAGCAAATAGGTAGGTAGATATAGGTAGAACTTTTTTTGCATGTGTTCATTCTTCATACAACTCTGTCTCTCATGAGGTGGAAAGCAGCTAGTCTTACAGTGGAAAGAGCATCAGGCCTAGCAACAGAAAGATCTGAGTTAGAATTCAACTTCAGATACTATGTGACCTGGATAAATGTCTTACCCTCTGTTTGCCTCAATTCCCTCAGCTAGAAAATGGTATAATCATAATATTTACCTCCTAGGATTGTTATAAGGAGCACAGTGTCTGACACATAGGTTCTATATATTCCCTTCCCTTCTTTCCTTCATAAATTAAATAGCATTTAAAATTTTGCAGGAGTACTTATATTTGTTGTCTCTTTTTTTTTTACTTAGCACAATCTGTAGGATAGGAGTTATTATCATCCCCATTTCATAGAGGAGGCACTGGAGGCACTTAAATGTGACTAACCAAGTTCACACTACCAGTGTCTGAAGCAAAATGGTAATTCTGTTCTTCCTAACTGTAATCTAATCAATCTGTAAGAATGAGTGAATGAAGTGAGTAGCTCATTCTGTAGTGGTAACCTCTTCAGTGCAATTCAGTTCAGTTCAGCTTATCTCAATTTGACATATACTGATTTAGTGCCTACTAGGAGTTGGTAGTGTTATGTAGTGAAAAGGTGGCAGAGTTCTTGTAATTTAAAAGAAAGACTGGGTTCCTGCCCTGGCTTGCTACCTTCTACCTGTGTGACCTCAAGCAATCCCTTTCCCTTCACTGATCTGTTTTTTCTTCTTTTGGAAAATGTGCATTTTAGACTATATCTCATAGATATGTTCCAGATGTGAATCATATGAGTCCATGAATATCAATGAAATCTATTAGATATTTTCTAATTTCCATGACATCTTTGAAATAATTAAGAGACTCCTTTGATCTGTCCTGCTCCAGGTTCAGATGATTTTCCTTTTACTATTGGGTGAGTCTAATTTCATCTCCATCTTTGGATTCTTTTATTGAACAGCCAGAATCATGTAACACTAGAACAGGAAGGAACTTAGAAGCTCAGTTAGGTCAGATCTCCTATTTATTCAGTTAGGAAAAGTGAGACCAGAGTGGAAAAACGTTTTGTCCAATGCCTCATACACACAATTATTAGTGGAATCAGATTTAGAATGGATTGCTAGTCATGTACTTAATCCACAACATGCTACCATCTAACTAGCACTTTCACATGACTTTTGCCCTGAGTTCTTTTTAGAATGTTTTGGTTCCTCCAGTGTTTTTCAAATATAGTAATTTCCTCTGCCTTTTATAGTACTTTTTATAGGTTTATTTAATGCTATTTTAATTATAGACTAACTCTTGCCTCTTCCTTTCTCTTGATCTGATATAGTTTAGTTTATGTTTGTGATAGCTCACCTTGAGTCCATTAAATCATAGATTAAAAGGGGTTTTAAATATCATCTGGTCCAAACATCTTATTCTATTGATGAGTTTAAAGCTCAGGGACATTTCAAAGTCCATAGAAAGCATATGAAAGAACCAATGTTTAAAGCTAGTCTCTCTGTCTATATACTTAGCATTATACTATACTGTTGCCTTAGCTGGTATCCCAGAAATTTGAATGATATTCAATCTATGAAATATATCTCCAGCTTTGTAAGGCAACATCTTAATTTTTAAAAGGAAAAAATCTCAGAAAGATTAGGAGAATTGAATTGATATGAATAGTGAGAATTGGAGTTAAGATTTGAACTCTTGGGTTTTGTTTTTATCTTTTATTTTACTCTTTTTTTTGCAAGGCAATGGAGTTTAGTGATTTGCCCATGGTCACATAGCTAAGTAATTATTAAGTACTTGCTTCTGGATTTGAACTCAGGTCCTCATGTCTCCAAGATCAGTATTCTATTCACTGCACCACCTAATTGCCCCTTGGGTTTTGTTTTTAAATCCAAATTAATTCCTATTTTAAGATGCTGCCAATCTCCATTGCCACTCTATAATATCATCATTAAAAATTATTATAGTGCCCCAAAATAATAAGCAAGAAAACAGCTCCATCAACCAGCACCACACTATCCATGTGTGGAATCACTGATTACAGCAAATGGAGAAATTTTGAATACTGTGGACAAGTTCACTTACCTTGGCAGTGTCCTTTCCAAGGAAATACACATTAACAATGAGGTTGACACTCATATTGCCACAACTGGCTCGGTATTTGGGAGGCTAGAAAGTATGGGAGAGAAGAGGTATTAGCTTGATTACCAAACTGAGTCATTGTACTGACCTCTTTGCTACTATTTGTGAAACCTGGACAGTCTACCAGCACCATGTCAGGAAATTGAATCACTTACATTTAAATTGTCTTAGCAAGATTCTGAAGATCACCTGGCAGGAGAAGATATTAGACACCAAGATCCTTTCTTGAGCTAAATTGCCTAGAATTTCAACATTACTACAGAGACTGCAACTATGATGGAGTGCACATGTTAGAAAACCAGATGTACACTATTTTATGGAGAACTCACACAGGGCAAGCGCTCACAAGGGGGTCAGAAGAAATGATACCATGATACCCTGAAAATCTCACTGAAGAACTTTAGAACTGATTGTACAGCAAAGGAAACACTGGCACAGGACCACCCAGCATGGTATGTCCTCATCAGTGAGAGTGCTGCTCTCTATGAGGAAGCAATTCAAAGGAAATGTAACATCTGTAAGTTTAAAGTACCTACTGCCGGTGTTTACATGGACTATTTGTACCCAACCTGTGTTAGATTGGTCTGATCAACCACAGTCAGAGACACTGTAATTTGTCTTAAACATGGTAATGTCAGTTTGATCTTCTTTGATAACAAAGGACAGGAACCAACCAATGTACCAATTCCTGTTTAATCTATATATTCTTTAGGTTTGTGATATCACAGTGATGGGGAACTAGAATGGCATAGTCAATGCTTATAAACAGAAAAATAATAAAGCAAATTTTTTACATGTCAAGAATTCAGATAGATATTTCTTGAAATACACAGATCTATACCAGTAGGCAGAAAGAAAAATATTATGGTCAAAAAACAAATATATGAAGCAGTAGAATAAAAATGTTACAAGATAAATGAAGCTATGGAATGAGATAAGACTATCAAGAAGGAGGGGAAAATTCTATAAATGTAGACCTGGGTATTTTGGATAAATGGTCTAGCTTAGATTGCATTATAGACAACCTGAGAATGAGAAACATGGAAACTGAAATGGTTTTGGATCTGACTCCTTAATCAAAGCCATTAGATTCCCTACCTCCTGTCACCAAATCCTGTCACCAAAGAGATTTTAAAAGGTGTACAATACTAGATAATCTTATTAATTTACTAGTTCTATCTTTAGGCTGTTGATTTCTGTCTATACCATTCATTCAGTCATTCAACAAACATTAAGTATCTGTTATGTTCAAGGCACCGTGAAAAAGAAGAAAAAAAATACTAGGCTTTTCTCATTACTTGGCTTATGAAATAACAGGGTAAGTTAGTAAAGACTGTACAATGGAAGGCTGGCAACAGGGGCTTCTACCATCAAAGTAGCTTCATGTGTTAAAGAAAATGGGTGATCATTTTGAATCAAATATTTTACTTTAATCAATGAAATGGAAAGTCAATCAGAATGGGAAGAATTGTAGAAGTAGCAGAGGGAAAAAGAAGGAAACGGCTAAGTGGCAGGAGACCCAGAGATGGTAGGAAGAAGAAATTGTAAAAATATTTTTTCTAGAACATTGTTTTTGATAGAGTATTTTGTTTATTATATAATAAAGTATATTCTTATATTAAAATAAAGATACACATTTTAGCAAATATATTACAGCAAAGAGAGAATGACAAAAGCATAGTTTGAGAACAGATTTGTACCTTAGAATGAGAAAACCATTTGATGAAAAAATATATTATTAATATAATAAAATATAATATAATACATATAATAATATAAAATAATATTCCCCCCAAAATGATGTTTTATCCAAAGATACACTTTTCAAAACATCATTTTTTGGGGGGAATACTATCAGAGTTACTAGAATAATGAGGAGCCATAGAGGAGAAAAACAAATTTGCGGAAAAGTTGACTTGACAGCAAATTAGTCCTCATCATCCCATGAGCATGTAAAAATTAAAATAGATGAGAATAGAAAAATTTTAAAAAGGAAAAGATATGTTGAAAACTCTCTAATTTGGCCTTTCCCCCCCATCATTGACTATTATAATACTTCATCCATTGTTTTGTTACATGACTTGTCATTAATGAACATAACTATGAGAACAACTGGTTGGATCACACCAAGCAAATAAAGATATCATTTATCCTAAATACAATTTTGGAGTCTGAGGGTTTGATTATCAAGACATCTAAAAAAAGAGGAACCTTAAGAAAAAAATATTACAGCAAGTGTCTCTGATAAAGGTCTCATTTCTAAAATATATAGATAATTGAGTCAAATTTATAAGAACAAAATTCATTCACTGATTGATAGTCAAAATATATAAACAGGTATTTTTCAGATAAAGAAATCAAAGTTATCTATAAGTTTGTGAACAAAAACTCTAAATTGTTTTGGATAGATAAATGCAAATTAAAATAACTCTGAGGTATCATATCACACCTATCAGATTGGCTAACATGATAAAAAATGAAAATGATAAATGTTGGGGAGGATACCTGAAAAACTAATACATTGTTGGTGGAGTTATGAACTGATTTAACTATTCTGAAAAGCAACTTGGTACCATGCTCAGATTCAACCAAACTTTTATCCAGCTATACCAGTACTAGGGTCATAAAAGAGGAGAAATAATCCTTATTTACAAAAATATTATTAGCAGTTCTTTCTGTAGTGGCAAAATATTAGAAACTGAATGGATGTCCAACAATTTGGGAATGACTAAGCAGGCTGTAGCATGTGAATATAATGGAATAATTTTGTACAATGAGCAATGATGAACATGCAGATATGAGAAAAACCTAGAAAGACTTGTATGAACTGATCATGGAAACAATGTATACAGTAGCAGAAACACTGTGTGATTATCAACTATGAGTGACCTAGCTCTTCTCAGCAATACAATGATCCAAGATAAAGTACAAAGGACATCATGAAGGAAGAAGCAAACTATATCCAGAAAAAAAGAACTGATGAACTCTGAATGTAGACTGAAAAAAATGTTTTTTCAATTACTTTATTTTTGCTTGTTTTTTTCTTTTGATTTGTTTCTCCTTCCATAACTGAGAATAATCTTGAAATATATTTTACATGCTAGCACATGTATAAACTTTATCAAACTGTCTACCATTTTCAGGAAAGGGAAGAAATTAAAGGAAGAAAAAGTGAAAATTCAAAATCTTTTAAAATAGAATGCTAAAAATTTTATTGTAAAATAATTGGGGGAAAAGTAAAATACCATAAAAAGACTAAATGATTGCAAATTTTATAAGTTGCACTTAAAATGGATAAAAGGAATTCTAATACTTATCACATATATCTTTCTCATTTCTATAAAACAGAAATTTATATATCTTTGGAAAATATATGAGAAAAATATAGCGAGACCTTCACAAATGACATTTCATAGCAGACAACATTTTTTAATAGGCAAACAACTTACTGAAAATAGATATTTCAAGATCCCACTGTGCTTTTAGTTTGTTGAATATAAAAAACAATTGATTCACTAGAACAAAATGATGCCTCAAAAGCATTCTTCTAACAAACTTTGCCCCATTCTCATGCTAAAAATCAAAGATGACTCCTCAATGGATGCAATAACAGTGGCAAGTATGTTCAATTAGTTTCATCATAATTTCCATATGAGGCATAAAACAAGAACATATACACATTGAATTTTTTGACCCTTGTCACAAAAAATGTTCAGTAAAGAGTTCAAATAACAAAAGTTTCTCTGTCATTAATGGAGTTCTACAATACCTTTGTTTTATAACTTTGTATTAAATTGCATTAAGTTATAAAGCAGTAGAATGTCTCATAAATGTGATACACAACTACTCAAATGAGTTTGCCCTAATAAGCCCATTGAGCTGTTAACATGTATATTTTGGATAGACTGCAGACAGACTTAAATTCTGAATCACTATTGAATAAGGCAAAGAAGAAAGCTGTTTAGCTTTTATTTAGGAAATTGTGTAGCCTTTTCAAAACCACAAATATTGCCCTGAAAACAACATTCTATTTATTTAAATAGCCATATTCTTTCCCCAGTAATATGTGACTAGGTATAATTTCAGGGACATATGGTAGAAATAAATGGGTTTGTTGTATATCATGTAATAAGAGTAAAGGATTATTAACCACATTCATTTTTTACTGCTTTCCAGGTAATGTTAAAAGATAAAGGAATTCTCCCTTCCTACCTTTAGTTATACTTTGTTGGGTGAACCCTTTATGGATAATGAATGGGAAGTAATGGATATGAGGACTTATAGGATAAAAAAGGTGAATTGATTGTGAACTACATGATCTGTACTAAAGGTACAGATGGTATTTAATGGTCTTATAGATTTGTTCAACATTGAAGACTTTATTTCTCTGCTAAGACTAAAATATAAAATAGACAATGAACTGTTATTTTGGGTTAGTCCCAAATCTCCAATGTCTCATTCTGAGGACAGAAATACAGTGAGTTATTTTGAGTCATAATATTTAACAAAATAAGTTTTTAAAGAATAATTTCCTTAGGCATTAAATTAGGATTAGTTAGTCAAGAGGCATTAGCTTTGTTCCAGGAACTGTACAATGCAATGGGAATACAAAGAAAGGTCAAAATAAAGTCCTTGCTCTCAAGGAGCTCACATTATAATGGGAAATACAATGTTCAAATAACTATGAACTTACAAAATATATAGTGTATAAATGGAAGTTGATTTCAGATTTCACCAGTAATAGGAAATGGAGACTAGGGAAGTTTTCTGCAGAAAATGAAATTTGAGGTAAGTCTTAAAGACAGCTATGGTAGGTAAGAAAAGATGTGAGAACGGAGAACATTTTTGGCAAAATGAATGGTGTATACAAATGGTTGAATTGGGAGTCACAGTAGTGTGCATAAGGAATAGCAAGTAAATATGGTTAGATTGTAAAATATGTAGAAGGAAGGCAAAAAAAAACCCCAAACTGCAAAGGTAAGAAGGGGCCAGGTTATGAAGGACATCATATGCCAAACAGATAATTTTATAACTGACCCTAAAAGAAACAGGAAACACTGGAGGTAATTGAGTAGCCAAACTGACATGATCATACCTTTGCTTTAGGAAAATCACTTTGATACTTAATTATAGGATGAATTGGAATGGAGAGATTTAAAGTTGGATCAGCAAGAGTCCTTTTCAATAATATAACTAAGAAATAATGAATTCCTATAGTGGGGATGTGACTGTGAATAGAGAAAAATGGAATAGACACAAGTGATATTGTATAGTTTGAGAAAAAAAAAACAAGGTTTGCCAAAGAAGATTTACAAGGAGCACCAACTTCCTTCCTTTGGTCTGGACTTTTTGTTTCAGGACACCAGAATAATATTAGTGATTCCAATCTGATATTCTTGCCCAATAAAATCAAGATGATTTGCCTATTTAAATAAAAGTCATCCTAGCCTATTAAAAATGGAATCATTCTATCACAACTGTAATGGACATATATATATATATAGCATCTATATATAGCATCTTATTTAAAAACAGTTACTATTGGGGGTGCGGCTGTCAGAGATAAGTTGATTGAACAAAGTCAGGGACTCACCTGAATGCTCTCAAATTCTCTTTTAAACAATGTTAAAATAATGTCTCAAAATTAATACTGAAGCAGTAGGACCAACAAAAAGATGGGGGTGCTATAGTTTTTCAGTCCAAGATAGCCTGAAGTTCATCTGGACAGGTCTTCTCAGTGGGGTGAAAGTCTGGTGCAGACCATACCCTGGCAAGTTAGCAGCAGGACTTGGAGAGGAGTTTGGGACTGAATCAGTGGTGGTGATTTCCAGAGCTCTCAGGGATTGGACAGGTAGATTAAAGAGAGCAAGACTCTATTGTCATTGCCCATATGTAGTTATGATTGTCAACTGTAGGATGAGGAGGATCTTGGTCATAGTTACAAGGTGAAAAAAGAGTGCTGGCAGGCCCTCACGGACAGGAGCACAGGACAAGAGAGCAATGGCCACATTTCTCTTTAGTTCATGCGGTTTTGGAAGAAATAGCTCTGAAAATAGTAGCATGAAAAATCTGAAGTTTGGAACAGTAACTTCCACCCCAAGAACAGGACCTCACTTTTAACAAACATATAGATAAAAGTCAAGGAAAAAGACAACAAAAAAAGAAATTGTTCATAGAAAGGTACTGTGATGAAAAGAAAGAACAAAAACCAAACTCAGAAGGAGACAACGATATCAAGCCCTCAAAGGAGAATGAATTGTTCTCAGGACCTGGAAGAGCTTAAAAAGAATTTTAAAAATAAAAAAAGAGACCAGGGAGGGGCAGTTAGGTGGTGTAGTGGATAGGGCACTGGCCCTGGAGTCAGGAGTACCTGAGTTCAAATGCGGCCTTAAACTCTTAATAATTACATAGCTGTGTGGCCTTGGGCAAGCTACTTAACCCCATTGCCTTGCAAAAATCTTTAAAAAAGAGACAAGGGAAAAACTGGAGAAAGAAAAGCAAGAAATGTAAAAAAAATATGAGGGGGAAAAAAGAGTCAATAATCTGATAATGTAGTCCCACAAAAATATTGAAGAGAAATATACCTTAAAACAAGATAGACCAAGAGGTTAAAGAGGCATGAAAATCCACTGTAGAGAAAAACCTCTTTAAAAAAGCAGAATTAGGGGCAGCTAGGTGGCACAGTGGATAGAGCATTAGCCCTGAAGTCAGGAGGACCTGAGTTCAAATTTGACCTCAGACACTTAATTGTCTAGCTGTGTGACCTTGGGCAAGTCACTTAACCCCATTGCTTTAAATAAAAAAAAATGCTAAAAAAGGCAGAATTATAAAAGTAGAAAATGATTTTTTAAAAATTCATCAACAAAAAGAATTCCTTAAAAAGTAAAATTAACAATTGGAACAGGAGGTACAATATCTCACTGAAGAAAACAAATTCTTTAAAAAATTTTTTAAAAGATCAGTGGAAGCTAATGATACTATGAGAAGTCAAGAAACAAATAAAATTAAAATAATGAAACATAAAGGGAGTGAAATATATTATTGAAAAAACCCACTGATTTGGAAATTAGATTCAGGAGAGAGAATTTAAAAACTATTGGATAACTTGAATGCCACGATCAAAAAAAGAACCTAGATATCATCTAGAAATTATAAAGTAAACTGCCCTGATATCCTTATAATCAGAGAGAAAAACAGACATTGAAAAAAATCTATTGATCACCTCCTGAAATAGATAGCTCATTTTGCTATTATATTCACAGGAATATTATAAGGAAATTTCAGAGCTTCTATATCAAAGAGAAAATTTTGCAGGTTGCCAGAAAGAATCAATTCAAATATCATGGATCCATAGTCAGGAAAACACACGATTTTGCAGCTTTTAAATTAAAGGACTAAAGGGCCTGGAATATGATATTCTAGCAGGCAAAACATATGGATCACATCCAGAAATCCTCAAGATTTTGTAAGCTCTAAAACTGATTCCCTTTATGTATTCTTTATATATTCTGGATGTCTTTCCTCCTTTTCCTCTCTGTAGTGGCATTTTTAATGTGTTGTACAGGTATGTCCACAATAGTGATATAAAATCCAAGTGTGGTGATTCAGTTCTTGATGTGGAAAAATGGTTTACTATAAATGTCTTGATAGATCTTTTGCATATTTCAAATGCTTATTTTTTTCCAAATTCATTCTCAAATGCCTTCAAGATAACTTTGATTAACTGAGTCTTCTGCCAAGTTTTCTTTAAACTGGCTTTACTTTCTATATCTTCTTTATAATTTATGTAATGGAATTCCTTATTTTCTTCAACTATCGTTTTCTCTAAGATTTTGCTAATTGATTCAAATCCTAAACTTAAAACATATTTATATCCAGTCATTTAGGAAATGGTTAAGTATTTACTATCTAAGGCGCTTTTTAGATTCTTTCAGTTTCTTTCTTGTAGAAGTTGATTTTTATTGATTAAACTACTGTACAAAGTATTTGAAATCAGTTTTATCATGACTTCTTCCATCCTATTTCCATTTTTTGGCATTGGTATTTCACTTGAGTCATGTAGAAATTGCTTTAATTGTACATCAAAAATGTCAAAGAGGCATAAGGAATTGAAACTGGAAGCATGCATACTTGATTGTAAGTCACAGTTGGTTTCTAAGATCTTTTATACTTCTAAATATTTGGTCCTCTAGTTGTATTTTTGTCTTTCATTTAGCAAATCATTTAAATTCTTGGGTTCACTTGGAAACTTGATTAGATATATACTTTGGAATCTCTTTCATCCATCTCCAAGAGAAATTTTAATTCATCTAATAGAGAAGTAGGAATTTGGGAGACTGAAACTGCCCTGCTCTGCTCTCCTCAGAAAGCAAATAAAAGTGAATTATATTTAGGTATACTTCAAAATATTGCCAGTCAAAGCGAAATGGAAGATTGCTCCTTGCTATATACAAAGACTTCATTTCCTACCCACTAAATGCTAGTTACACAATATCTATACAAGTTGAATGCAAAGAGAAATCAGAGGAATTATACAGAGTACAATATATCAGACAATACAGATTTCAGCTCAACTGAGAAAGAGAATTTGCTAATTCAATCAACAGAAATTTTGTTTTTTTCTCAAGTTCAGCAAACTGGAAGGAGGATAAATTCAAGGCAAGGTAACCTTCTAGGAGGCTTTATCTATTGAATTTGGAATCTAGGAGAACAGCTCTCCAAAGTTCTTGCCAGATACAACATTTGGCCAGGTACAAAGATTAAATAAATATTATCTACACTAAGGAGGAGAGTCTTATTAAAATACCTAGTACTGAACCCTTAATTATATATGTACATTTATAAACAAATATATATATATATATTTATGAATGTATATATCTATTTGCTCTTGTGGTTATATATATATGTTTCAGAAATCATGACTTTATAATCTCATCTGGGCTATGGTTTTTTTCCTTCCTAATACAAGCTAATCAGAATTTCAAAAATATAACAGTGAAACTTAAAACTTATAATAGGTAAACAAAGTTTTGCATCTATTTCTCTTCTTCAAGAGATACCAAAAATAGGAAAGGATTTGTAACTTCTAGTACCAAAGTGGTTCTGGCATTCTTACATAAAACAATGCTAACCAGGAAAAAAACCAGGTTCAATATCACCATGATTTTGAAAAATAGGAGAAAGACTTTTCAAAGTATTGTGGTCTGCCAAGTAGTGGAGGCTGTGCAAATAAAGAAACTTGCAAGCTTATATCTTAGCTAACTTTGTTACATACATATATAATATATAATAAACATATAAATGTATTTCTATTCTCTTAAGTCTGATAAACAGCTTAATACAGTCTCCATGGAAACTTTACAGTCCCCTATTTAGGATGACTTTCTGAGAGCATTTTTAAAGAAATTTAATGCCATTCAACCAGCTTGCTGAGATTCTAATGCAGATTTATTAACCTTTAATTTTCAAACAGGCACAACATTGGACTCTAAGCAGAAGCATTCTATAATCCTGATAATATATGGAAACTAAATATAACATTTCTCATTGTCCCTGGCTCACCTAAGACTTGATAAATAAATAGGTGAGGTTACCAGAAATGTACTTCTCACAACCACCGTGCACCATAAGTCACAGATTTACTTTTCATATTTGGAATTAAAAATCTGGTGAGAGCATCATTGCATATATTTCAAAACTTTGCCATCTGTCTCAATATTGTAATTTTAGGAATTTGTTAAATAAAGTTTTGCAGGATTGCCTTCAGGTTGAAATTTGTCATAAAATTGTTTAATAGCATCTCTTTTTTGAGTTAAAAATTAATCTTTGTAATTACCCGAGAGAAGATACTGAGGTTACATGTCATAGAAATGCACATAGTAGCATCAGAATAGTAGCAGAAAGGACCTGTCAGCAAAATCAACAGGTAACAGAAAACTTGTGTTCACCAATATTCATAGATCAATTCAAATATATGTGCTCTAGTGGTCTGCCACCAAGGTTATATTAGTGTTCTGCTTGAATATTGAAAATAAAAATTTAAGATTGTGTAAGAAGCACTATAGTGAAATTGAATGATAATATTAAAAGCCATAATTTAAATGATAAGTTTTCAACGTGCTTTAGAAATATCTCATTTTATCTTTACAAAAACTCTTAGAAGTGTGTGCTATTATAACTACCATTTTTCAGAAAAGGGTAGGCTAATGGATTTGCCAAGAGTCACACAGCTAATAGGTATCAGAGTCTAAATTTGCACACAGGATTTCTGACTCCACATCCAGTGAAGTGTCATTAATAGCTGCCTGAAATATATTAATAACAGGGGAAGCTAGGTGCCACAGTGGATAGAACACTGGCCTGGAGTCTGTAGGACCCGAGTTCAAATTAAGCCTCAGATACTAAATAATTGACTGCGTGACCTTGGCCAAGTCATTAACCCCGTTGCCTTAACTAAATAAAAGAATATATATATATATACACACACATATATATATATATATATATATATATATATATATATGTATATGGAACATCATAAAAAGTCCTAATTTTAGGAGACATTGATTATGTGCCTTTGAGAAAAATGATACTTGTTTCTTTTGCACTATCCTGGGAGTCAGGACTACTTACATTCTATTTCTCCTTTGATATTTAGTGCAAAACTTAGTGTGAACATTTGACTTGCTTTAGCCCTACTATAGTTTAGAACTCAAGTGGTATACCTGACCCTGTTCTGAAGCAAGAAGTCTCAAGTTATTTACCACCTTAGATCCCAGTTCCTATTTGGACTAAACACTGGATTCTATGTAAGTCTAAATTGCTCATTCAGTTATCAAAAGAGATCTTTTAGTTGACTTGAGGCTATGTGTCTCTGGATTTCCAACTCTATCCCAAAACCTTACTTATTCAGCTTCCACAGAATTACTTTGTTTTCCATGTATAGTAGTCTTTAGTGTGCATTTCTTTTTTTTCCTCCTGTTTTCTTTTTTTTTTTTTGCAAGGCAATGGGGTTAAGTGGCTTGCCCAAGGCCACACAGCTAGGGAGTGCATTTCTTTACTTTTATTCTGTGTATGTACAGGTGGAACTTAGCAGGGGTTGCAATAGAGTCTGGCCAAAGTCCTCTACAATGTAGTTGCCTGAATTATCCTTTCAACATTAAATAAATGCTTCAGGTTTCTGGGGAGCAATGATGAAAATTTGGATAAGGTCTTTTATATCCAAATTTCTTAAAAATCTGCAAAGATAGTATTTAAGACTACTTTTCAAACATTATAGATATTTGCTGCTAGGAGTATATGATTTATAGTTTTGCACACAGCATTTAACTATTGAATTACTTAGAAAATTGTCTCAGAAAACGTTAGTGATCAGTTAAACTTTTCATGGGCTCAACTATTAAGAAAGATTTAGAATCTACTTGATTTTTGAGATAACAGTAAAAATGTCTTTTCCTTTTGGGCACAGTTATATTCTGGAAATGGTTTGTTCTTAAATAGTCAGCAGTTGGTGCCGCAGGACCATCTGGTATTCTGTGACTTACCACAGCAATACCTGTATGAGAAACATACAGGATAAGAAGCACTGGCTTGTGTTCATTTAATTGTATTAGACCAAACTCAGATATGAATAAATTCTTGGTATTTGGGGAAATGTCCTTATGCTGACATAGCCCCTGAAAGTTGTTTTCCAATGTGTGATGAGAGGATTCAACAGTGGTTTCGTTTTTATGGAAATAAAACATGGTAAAAATTGAATTGTCCCTAGATACCTGACAAATGAAATGCATTTTTGCTATTTAAAAAGGTTATGCTAGTTCCTAGGGCAAACAGGAAAATAAAAGGAATCATGGTAGTAGTACGAGAGTCAAGAGGTTCTAGGTTTGAATTATCATCAAACATCAAGTCCCCAATATAACTCATTCCTCATTATTCTCCTCTTCTATCTCATCCTCCATCACATCATTGTTTTTATAAAATGAGATCTTGGGGTGGCTAGGTTGCACAGTGGATAGAGCACTGGCCCTGGAGTCAGGAGTATCTGAGTTCAAATCCGGCCTCAGACACTTAATAATTACCTAGCTGTGTGGTCTTGGGCAAGCCACTTAACCCCATTGCCTTGCAAAAAAAAAAAAAAAAAACCTAAAAAAAATAAAATGAGATCTTACACACAATAGTGTCTTCACTGATAAAGTTCACTAATGTTAAAGACCTGTCTATTATTTGTTATACAATATTATTATTAATTTAGAATTTTTATAAATCATATAACTTCTAGTAAAACAAGGTCAATATTTCAGCATAATGTATATTTGACATTTCAGTTAAAGAGATATGGTATTCTTTATGGTTATGAATAATGGATATGAATGCTTACATTTGACTCATTTACTGTCAGTTGCTTGATTTTTCCTTTTTTTTTTAAAAAGGAGATATCATATAAAATTGTTTTCATTATCTAGGTCTTTTACATCGTTTACACATAAAGAAACATTGCCCCAATGAAGAAAAGGAATGTAGTGATGAATAGAGGTTATCATTCCTTACATTTGCGTCATTTAATGTCAATTACTTAATTTTTCCTTTTTTTTTTCTTAATGAAACATCACAAGAGGCTGTTTCTGCTATCTGGATCTTTTTGCATTGTTTACACATGAAGACACATTGCCCCAAAGAAGAGGAGTGTGGTCAGCTGTTTAAAAGCAGACAAAATTTGCATAAGTTAGATTGCTTTCTCTAATGACTCAAAAAGTTCCATATGTTATGAAGAAAATTGAAAAATAATATAAAAAAAAATCCAAGATAGTCATAAACCTTACAGATGAAGATGGCTATTATGTAGCCATCGAGTTCAAACAAGTTTCTTTTTTATCACTATAATATGAATATGAATATGAAGGGATATTGGTTATTTTTCCCCATGGAAGAGTGATATTCCCTATTTTGAAATCTTATACACTGGTATTGAAATCAGAAAACCACAGAGGAGTGAGGAGGCTTTTTGAATCCCCTAAAATAGGGGATGCCACTAAGGCAAATTAAGGGATGAAAGCTCATGCTTTGCTTCAGATCTTTTGATTAAGAATGCTCCAAGCTAAAGCCCTTTGAGATGTGAAATTAAATTAGAAGGAATAATTGCTGTAATCCTTTTGCCTAAAACAATCTTTGTTATTTACATAGATTTTTTAGAACACAGTCTCTATAATCTATTAATACTGGAACCTGGGTAAATTTTTTTCCTTGTCATAGCCCAAGAAAACAAAATTCATGAATAGCATGCTAATGCCTTGTGAAAGCGCACATTTAAAATCAACAACTACCAGGGGAGAATTGTCCTCATATCTTCAGAGAAAAGAATTAAAATTAAAGAGTTTTCTCTGTATCTGTAAATTAGAAGAATTAAAGTATGAAAAGATTTCCTTAAAGGAAAACTTCACTTTTAATCAAGCCAAAGTTAGCTTAGGAATTAGGCTAGCCTCACCATATTTAAAAATCAAGTTATGTTAGTTTTTGCAAAGAAATCACAGTTTGTCAAGTAGTAGGATTTGGAGGAAAATCCTGAGGGATAGGCATGTGATAATTTTTTACTTTAGCTGTTCAATCGTATATTTTAACTCTAGCAAAATCCATCAAAACATGTTCATTTAATTTTTTGATAATAACTATATAAATCTCTAGGAAAAAATCTGAGATATAATTAATTAATATAATTAAGAATTAAATCACACTTAGAAGAAAAATCTTATTTATTAACAGGAATATAGTGCAGAAAGTTTGATATACTATAATTTAAGCTCTTTTATAATAGACTTATGGAACTCCAAAACAGTGTTGATATTTTTTAAAATTTTGTATTTGCTAAATTAAAAGAGATATTTCAAAAATGTTATTTGGAATTGTTACCATATTTTCCCCCTTAGAATTATAACAATGATGCTTTTGTTGTTAGTCTTGAAAATGAATTAAAGAAATTAGGAATAATTTGGATCAAGAATGAATACTTCAGGAGAAACTGTGTTGCTTTTCTGATCATTGATTTATTTAATATAATGGAAGTAAACATGATAAAAAGTAAAATACATGGGCAGTGACATGATGCAGTGGATAGAGCACAGCCCTGGAGTCAGGAGAACCTGAGTTCAAATTTGGCATCAGACACTTAATAATTACCTAGCTGTGTGACCTTGGGCAAATCACTTAACCCATTGCCTTGCAAAAACCACAAACCAAAAAAACAGAACAAAAGACCATGACTCATCTTTGAAGAAAATTTTTTTGTCAATTATGGAAATAAATGCCCTGAGCTCTGAACTTCTTTCTGAAAATTATGCATGGCTCTCTGTATCTAAACAGAAAAACAACGAACAACAACAACAAAACCTTACTGAGAATGCAAGAGCATCTGGCTCAAAAGAAACATTTAAAAAAAATTTCCGACAACCAGCATGAAACTCAATGAAGTTCTATGATGGGAGTAGAGTTCACTAAACCTATTTACTTTGTAAACTAAGGCTGAAGAGAACAAATAAATGGGTAACTCCCTTGTAAGCTTCTAGGTGAGTAAAAATGATAGGTCAGTAGAACTGTCATTTTATGGAAAACATGACAAAATTTACAAAGTATACCTTTACAACACTTTTCACATAACATATTTTATTGTATCATTGGATCGCTAATTACATTTGCATAAAACTATATTTCTGATAAAAGTCAATGGTAATGTAAGTTATGTGTTTCATTGTTTTAAACAAATGCTTTGTTCTATCATATATATGTCTATATATACTTTAAATTGAGTATATACTTGTTATCTTTATCTTAGTACATTTTTTTACTTGTGACTAAGAAATATATAAGCTCAAAAACACATAGGTAGCAAGTGACAAAGCATAAATTAGGATTCATTTCTCCTCACTCCAAGTCTTATATTCTTTTTACCATATACTGTTGCTATTTGTCATGAAAAAAAATGTCATATTTCCATGTAACAGACGAGGAAATTAAAGGTCAGGCAATTTAAGTTACTTGCCCCACATACAAGCTGTTAAATGGTAAAGTTGGACTCAAATTTTGACCCAGTGCACTTCCTATTGAACTACTCTGTTGTCTAGTGCCACATTTTATAGTTTTAAAAACACTGATGCATATTATGCCATAAATCTAACTTGATTTTATAGTGAAAACAAAATATTGCCCTTTGTCTAGGTTTTTACATTCTCACAAAATGTAAGGAGATGTTAGGAATATAAGTATCACTCATCACAAATGAAGCTGGATAGAAATGAATATCCAAAGGAAAACTTTCAGAGTTAAATGGGATGTTTTTTCCCACTTCTTATTCAATTGCTTGGAACTCCTAAAAAAAGGAAAAGGAACTTGAAGAAGAGGGGTACATTCATTAACTTACCTATAAATTATGATTCATTAAAAAGAGTTAGGTTTAGGCTTTTAGAATTTTACTAGATGATTTTCCTGTCACACATCCACAGATTCTCAATAATTTTACTCATCACAGCTTTTGCTAATATAAATGTCTGCAGAAGAAAATCAGTATTGAATAGAATCAGGTACCTTTAATTCCATGTCATACCCATTTTCTATATTAGAATCATTAATATCACTATACTTTATACTTTCCAGGATCTTTTTGTTTTAATTTCTTTTAATATATGAAATTATAGAATGTTTCCATCTTCTCATTCAAGCCTGAAATGACTCTACTCTCTTCCAAATGAGCTCATCTTCATTGAAATTATGTTATTCTCATATTGATAAATACTTTACTATTTTCACACCCAATGTTATTGCTTTCTCTGTTGCCCACCCCAGGAATGTCTTCCATTTTCCATTTTTGCCCATTGAATCTTTATCATATATCCCAAATCTGTTACTCCTATATGAAGCAAACCTTACCAGATTGATACCATTAGTATGGATCAACCTTTCTTCCTTGGCATTTGCAAAGCATTATAATGCAATTGTTTATAATTTCATTGTTGGTTGTTCAGTAATGTCTGACTATGACAGCCCATTCTATACTCCACTATTTTTCAACATCTATCCAAACTTGTCTATTACTTCCATGAAACTATCTATCCATCTCATATTTGATTATTCCCTTTTCCTTTTGCCTTCAATTTTTCTCAATGATAAGTCCTTCTTTTTCTTAATGTTGTCAGTGTTTAAGTTTCAACCTCAATATTTGACCTTTTGATGAACAGTGTGAGTAATTTCTTTAAGTATTGTCTGATTTGATTTCCTTGCTATTCAAAGTACTCTCAAAAGTCCTATCTAGTACCAATTTGAAAGCTTCAATTCTGGGGTGTACAACTTTCACTATAATCCAACTCTCACAGCCATATATTGCTATTGGAAAAAACATAGCTTTGACTTTGCAGAAAATTGAGAGAAAGGTGATATCTCTGCTTTATAGAACAATGTTATTCCATTACATTAATATATCACAGGTCATTTAGCCATTCCCCAATTGAAAGACTTCCTTCAATTTCCATTTTTTGCCATTATTAAAAGAGCTGCAAGGAATATGTTTACATATAAAAGTGCTTTTTTCTTTTTGTTTTTAGTCTCCTTGGGATAAAATATTTATTGGTCAAAAGTTGTTCATGTCTTTATAACCCTTTGAACATAATGCCAAATTGTCCTCCAGAATGGTTAAATCAGTTTATTATTCTCAAAACAATTCATTAGTCTCAATTTTCTACACATCCACCCCAAAATTTGTCGTTTTCCTTTTCTGTCATATTAGGCAATCTGATAAGTATGAGGTGGTATCCCAGATCTGTTTTGATTTACATTTCTCCAGTCAATGCTTATTCATCTTTGACCATTTATCATTTGAGAAATGAGGAATGGGTCTTATTTCTGTAAATTTGACTCAGTTTTCCATATATTTGTGAGAAACGAGGTCATTATCAGAGAAACTTAGTGTGTTTTTTCACAGTTACGATTACACCTTTTTTTTTGTGATCTGTAAGATAGATTTCTATGCTCAGCTGAACGTTTGTATTATTCGTTTCCTTCTTTGAGCCAATTCTGATGAAAGTAAAGTTTATGTGGTTCCCTTTCCCCTTCCCCCATAATCCTCTGTAAAATCTTTTTGAGTCTCTTTTATGCCAAATCAACAGATTATTAAAGGAGACACAAAAATGTTGAAGAAAACAATATCATAAAAGAACAGATTAGGTCAAAACATAAAAGAGCACCAAAAAAATCTAATGAAGAGGAAAAATTCCTTGAAAAGAAGAATAGATCTCTCTTTTCCCTTCTCACATCTCATTTTTTTTCTCATCACTTAATTTTATCTTTTTACACCAGGGCTGATCAAAATGTGGCTCCCAGGTCACATGAATCCTCAGTTCAATTTTGTGCAGCCCCCATGGCTCTACTACATGCTTTAGTAAACAAAGCTGAGCTACCACAGAACTCCCACTAATGTGGCAAATCAAAATATATTGTCTATTGTTTAAATAAAATCTTTTAAAAGTAAGGTTGAACAATCCTGTTTTACATAATTATTTCATTACATTCAACATACACCAAACTTTCTGTCTTAAGTTTACTCCTAACTTTCCTAAAAATGGAAAAATATTTAGAAGTTATAATTTTCCCATATAAGAATTGAATAGTTTTACTGCATTGAATCCCTTATGATTTCTCTTTCCTTTTTTTTTTCATTTTGGTTGTTTTTTGTTTATGCTCTCTGGAGTTTTTGATTTGAAAGTCAAATTTTTTATTCAGCTCAGGTCTTTTCATCTGGAATGTTTGAAAGTCCTCTATTTCATTGACTGTTTTTTTTTTCCCCTGGAAGAAATATACTCATTTTTGTTGGATAGGTGATTTTTGTTTAATTCAAGCTGTTTTGCTCTCTGAAATACCACATAACAAACCCTCCAACCAGTAGTGGGATTCAACCTGTTTGAATAGGTTCAGCAGATCGGAACCTAGTTTTATGGTGAGTTCAGTGAACCAGTTCTTAATTTATTTGAATTAATCTTTGAATGTAGAAACTGCTAAATATTGTATTCTCCTGACTGTGACTCTACAAATTTTACTCATAAATTTGATTGCAGCATTTTAACTCTTCATTATCTTTTTAAGAATTTTAATTAGCTCAGCTGTTATTTAGTTCCTTACACTTGCCTTATTGTAAACATTGTTTTCTAAAGCTCACTTGATTTCACTCCAGGATGCCTTGCTCTAGAGCAGTAGCTGCACTATAGAGATTATCAGTGATATTAAAATTTTATATAGTTCTTCTGTATATTCTCCCCACCCCTTTTTAATCTCCTTTACTTCTGGTAAGTCCTTACCATTTTTTGGATTATATATTGTGTATTAATCTTGTCTTATAATCAATTTAAGCATCATATTTATTATTATTATATTATATTATAAGTATCATGATTTCATTTAGGAAGTAATTTTCTTTTTTTTAAATTTAAATTTATTTATTTCTTATTCCAACTAAATGCAGTTTTCAACATTCACCATTTACCAAGAATTTGAGTTCCATATTTTTCTCCCTCTTTATTTTCTCTCCCCCATCCTCTTAATAGGGAACAATCTCATATAGGTTATACATATATGATTATCTTAAATATATTTCCATCTTAGTCATGCAGTGAAAGATGAATCATAATAAAAGGGAACAAATACCATGAGAGGGTATAACAATATAATATAGAATATATTTATAATTTAACATATAGTATAATGTATATAAAATATATTATAATAATATAAAATATAGAATAAATTTTTAAATAGAAAAATTGAATGCTTTGGTCTAAATTCAGATTCCATGGTTCTTTCTCTCAATATGATTGGCATTTTCTATCACGTCTTTTATAAAATTGTCTTTGATTATTATACTGAAAAGGGAAGTTAAGTCCATTATATTTGATCATCACATAATGTTACTGTTAATGTGTACAATGTTCTCTTGACTCTCTCACATCATTCAGTATCAGTTCATATAATTCTATCCAAGCTTTTCTTTAGTCTGCCCATACATGATTTCTTCCATCATATTCATATTCCACAATTTGTTTATCCATTTCCCAGTTGATGGACATCCCCTCAATTTCCAATTCTTTGCCACTACAGAGAGGATGCTATAAATATTTCTCCCTTTTTTATGATCTCTTTAGGATTTTACCCAGTAGTGGTATTGAAAATGGCATAGAGAAACTACAATCAGTAAAAAGTTCTGAGTTTTCCTCAGACCTGATATTATATCAAGCCTCTTGTCAAATTTTGGAGTGACAGAATGCAGCAAAGATCAGAATGAAACATCTTCTAGCAAATTCTATTGCTGCTGTGGAGGAAAGGGGGAGGGTCAGAGCATGGTTATGCCCAGGGCAGAGAGCAGCACTAGATGAGGCAGGGGAGTGACCTGAGATCCTCAGCTGTGGGAGAAGAGGCTATGGAATCAGAACTTGGCTTTTTTCATGGCCAGTTCCAGTACAGGTGTCCAGAAATCTATTCAGTCAGTGGCTGTCTGGACAATTTGATCCTGCATGCAAGCCCCTGGTATTCCTTGGCTGAAACCCCTAGAATCTCCTGAAGGAAGGACCTGGCATTCCTGCATTAACACAACCCCAGGTGTTTCCACTCCCCCCCCCATGTGACTAACTTCCCCATGCTAATGGTCCAGAGAAATCCTTTGGTGTTTCCAGACCAGATAGTCTAGCCTAGTCGCAGGGTAGCCCCTAGCATTTCCAACTGCTCAGGGGTTGGATAGCAGACATCCCCAGAGCAGATGATCCAGAGAGAGAGCCCCTGGTATTCCTTACCAGTCTATTCATTGAGCATCCCCCTGGAGTTTCTAGCATCAACAGCCTAAAGTCAGAAAGCAGGTCTCTAGAGTTCTCAATATCTAAGGTCTGTGAGCAAGCCTCTGCTACAACACAAGAACCTTGGGATAGATAACAAATTTCAAAATGAATAAGAAAGAACAGAGAAAAGCAGGGTCCAAAGTTATCTTGGAGATAAGGATGGGAAAGACACAAATTCATAAAAGGAGAGCAGGAGGAGTACTACTCGTGAAGCTATGGAAGAGAATATTTCTAGCCCAGAAAGATTTCTTAGAAGAGCTCAGAAAGGATTTTAAAAATCAAATGGAAAAATTGGGAGTAACAATGCAAGAGAAAATTAACTTCTTGCAACAAAAAATGACAGAAGTAAGCAAATCTTTTAAAAATATAATTAGACAACTGGTTCTTTTAAGAATAGAATTGAACAAATGGAAAAGGGAGATGGCAAAATTCACAGAGGAAAATATTTCCTTAAGAAATAGGATTGGTCTAATGGAAGCTAATGATTTCATGAGAAACCAAATGAAAAAATAGGACAAAATATAAAATACCTCATTGGTAAAAGAACTGACCTGGAAAATAGATCCAGAAGAATAAGTGGATTACCTGAAAGCTATGACCAGAAAAAGAACCTGAATACTATTCTTCAAGAAATAATAAAGGAGAACAACCCTTACATACTAGAGCCAGAGGACAAAATATCATTGAAAGAATTCAATGATCACCTCCTGAAAGGGATCCCAAAATGAAAATACCAACAAAATTCCAGAATTATTAGATCAAGGAGAAAATCCTGCACAGTCAAAAAGAAGCAGTTCAAATACTGAGAAGCCACAGTCAGAATTACACAAGACCTGGCTTCATCAATGTTGAAGGATCAAAGAACCTGGAATAAGATATTCTGGAAGGCAAGGAAACTTAGAGTACAAGAATCAACTACTCAACAAAATTGAGCATATTCTTTCATGGGGAAAACATGGATATTTAATGAAATAGGTCTTCCAAACTTCAAAACTTTCCTGTTGAAAACACCAGACTGAACAGAAAATTTGATCCTCAAACAGAAGGCTCAATAGATAGAAGAAAAGGTAAACAGGGAAAAAGAAAAAGTCTGTTATTCAATATGTTCAAACTAGTTTAACATCCCTACCAGGGAAGAAGATTCACATTACTCTTGAGATTTGTAACTCTATTTAGAAGAAGTATACTTGGGCTGAATATATGGATAAGTCGATTCTAATGGAATGATTAAAAAAATAAGACATTAAAAAAGGTGGGGTATATAATGAGATAGGACAAAGGGTGAGGCAGAACGATATAAATTACATCATGAAGAGGTGCAAAGGACTGATTGCAGCAGAGGAAAAGAAGGGAATGAGTGAGAACTACTTGAATCTTACTCTCATTGGATTTAGTCTAAAGAAGGAACAGCACATGCATTCAATTGGGTTTAGAAATTTAACTTACCCTTCAAGTATTAAGAGGGGAAAGGGCAGGGGGAGGGAAGGAGAAACTGATAGAGGGAAGGAAGGAAGAAGAGGAAAAGAGAAAGAGGGAAGAAATGAGAGTGTGACTGATAGAAGGGGGGGCAAATTGAGGGAAGTGATATTCAGAAGCAAAGCACTGTTAAAAGGAAAAAAATGCAAATGGAGGAGAGATAGTATATAAGTTAATAAAGAGTTAGTAGTTATAATTGTAAATGTGAATGGAATGACATCTACCATAAAATGGAAGTAGAGAACATAGTGGATTAAGAACTAGAATCCGACAGTAGGCTCCTTATAATAAGCATATTTGAAGCAGAGAGCTACACACAGAGTAAAGGTAAAAGACTAGAGTGGATTATGTTATGCTTCAGCTGAAGTGAAAAGATCAGGGATAGCAATCCTTATCTCAGACAAAGCAATAGCAAAAATAGATCTCATTAAAAGGGATAAAGAAGGGAAATGGTATCCTCCTAAAAGGACATATGAAGCATGACATAGAAATATGACAATGAAGTAATTTCAGTTAATTTGGTATGCACTAAGCATTATAACACACAAATTCTTAGAGGAGAAACGAATGGGAAGAAATGCAAAGGAAGGCAGCCTAGCCATACTAGACCTAAAATTATATTATAAAGCATCACTTATCAAAACTGTTTGGTACTGACTGGGAATAGAGTGATAGATCAGTGGAATTGATTGGGTGAAGAAGCAGTTCTTAGGCCAGAAACTGTAATGTTTGAATTTAACAAATCATAGAATGACTACAGTGATCTGCTGTTTGATAAACACTAAGATTTCAGATTCTGAGTTAAAAACTCACTCTTCGATTAAAAATCTCTTGGAAAACTGAGAGATAGTGTGGCAGAAAATGGGCATAGACCAACATCTCATGCCCTATGCCAAGAAAAGGTTGAAATGGGAACAGGATTTTAACATAAAAGTTCATATTATAAGACAATTAAGACAATAAGGAAGAGTTTACCTGTCAGATCTATGGCACGAGGAATGGTTTTTGACTAAGGAAAATAAAGAGAACATTATAAGAGACAAACTGGATATTTCTAATTACATTAAATTAAAAAAGAGTTTGCACAAAATGCAACTACTGAAACAAAGATTAAAAGAAATTCAGTATACTTCTGACAAAACTCATTTCTAAAATAGAGTTGAGACAAATTTATAAGAAAACAATTCATTCCCCAACTGATAAATAATCAAAGGATATGGAAAGACAATTCTCAGATGAAGAAATCAAATCTATTCATTGTCATATGAAAAATTGGTCTAATTCATTATTGATTAGAGAATTGCAAATTAAAACAATTCTTCATCCCTATCAGATTGGTCAATATGACTAAAAAGGAAAATGATCAATGTTGGAGGGGATAATGGGAAAACTGGGACACTAATGTATTCTTAGTGGAGTTTTGAACTGATTCACCCTTTCTGGAGCACAATCTGTAATTATGCTCAAAGGTAAATTTTTTTCTAGTTTTTTGCATGGCAAATGGGATTAAGTGGCTTGCCCAAGGCCAAAAAGCTGGGTAATTATTAAGCGTCTGAGGCCAGATATGAACTCAGATCCTCTTGATTCCAGGGCTGGTACTCTATCCACTGCACCACCTAGGTGTCCCCTAAAATTGCATACCTTTTGATCCAGAAATACCACTACTAGGTTTCTATCCTGAAAAGATTACAAAAAAGGGTTAAAATCTCATATTTAAAAAAATATCCATAGCAGCTCTTTTTGTAGTAGCAAAGAATTTGAAATTGAGAATATGCTCATCAATTGGGGCATGATTCAATAAATTGTGTTATGTGATGTAATGTGGAATGTGGAATTGTGGAATGTGATGTAATACTATTTTTCTACAAGAAATCATAAGGGATAGGACTTCAGAAAATGCTGGTAAGGCTTGCATTAATTTATGATTAATGAAATGAATATAACCAGAGGAACATTATACACACCAGAAAATATGATGGATGTGATCATTTTAGCAGTACAAACTTTAAAGACAATTCCTAAAAGACTTGTGAAGGAAAATACCATCCATATGCAGATAAGGAACTGTGGAGTTTAAATGAAGACCTAAAACTTATTATCTTCAATTTTTAAAAGTTATATTATGTATTATGTCATTTTTCCTCTCTGCTTTTCCTTCGCAGCATTTGATTTGATTTGATTTTTCTTTCACAGCATGATTGATATGGATCTATGTTTAGCATGGTTATAAATATAGAGTATTCATTAGATTTCTTTCTGTCAGAGGAGGGTAGGGGAAGGGAGAGAGGGAGAAAAATGTTAAATTCAATATTTTGCAAAAAATGATTCTATTGCATGTAGTTGGTTAAAAATAAATAAATATAAGGATATCCACAGTTTGATTGTTCTTTGTGTATATTTCCAAATTACTCTTCAGAATGGTTGGAATAGTTTAAAACTCCATCATCAATTTATTAGGGTTCTACTTTTCCCACTTCCTCTTCAACATTGATCATTTCCCTTTTTTGTCATATTGACCAATCTGATTGAAGTGAGATGGTACCTTAGAATTTTTTAATGTATATTGCTCTACTCAATAATGATTTAGAACATTTTTATATGACTATAGATAATTTTATTTTCTATATCTGAAAACTGATTGTTCATATCTTTTGACCCGTTATCAATTGGAAAATGACTTATATTTTTATAAATTTGACTCAGCTCTCTCTATATTTAAAAAAAGAGTCATTTAACAGAATTACTAGCTGTAAAATTGTTTCCCAACTTTCTGTATTCCTTCTTATTTGGTGGCATTCCTTTATTTGTGCAAAACCTTTTTAATTTAATGTAATTAAAACGATCCATTTTGCATTTTATAATATTCTGTATCTCTTTTTTATCATAGATTCCTTTCCTTTCCATAGATATGGCAGATATAATATTCCTTGTCCTCCTAATTGACTTATAGTCTAAATCCTGTACCTTTATGTCTTTATGTCTAAATCCTATACCCATTTCGTTCTTATCTTGGTTTGGGTGTAAGATACTGCTTTAAGGCTAGTATCTACCATATTCTTTTGTAGTTTTCTGAGCAGTTTTTGAGTTCTTAAGCCAGAAACTGTAATGTTTGAGTTTAACAAATCATAGATTACTGAAGTCATTTACTATTAGTTTTAGGGTATCTAATCGATTTTACTGATCCCCAATTCTTTTCCTTAGCCAGTAAAAAATACTTTCTCTGATTGTTGCTTTATAAGGCAATTTTAGATCTGGTTCAGGTAGACCACTTTTTGAATGAAACTTTTTGTCAGGTACCAAAGTCAGAGACAATTTTAGTTAAACTGTTTCTCCCTGGTACATAAATGTAACTGAAATCAATCTTTACTGGATTTGAGTTGTTTAATAATTTTGAGGTTTTATTTTCTAAGTGTTTGATTTAAACCCATTTCACAATTATTTGCTTTACTCAAGAACTTTATCATTTTTTCATCCTCATTTTTTCCATCTGAATCTTAAAGTTTCTTTTCTGTTAATTTCATCTTAAGCGAAAGCAAAAATCTCTTCTGTATGTATAAGTTTTGTTTGAGCAATTTTGCTTTCGCTGCTTTAACAAACAATCCAAAGTCTTTGACACTTTGCCTCCATCTCTTCATATCTAACATTTTCCAAATTACCTGAATGATTTTTATTCAGACTGTTTTTCTCAGTTTTCATTTTCTTTTACTTATATGATGGCCTTCCTTCCTTGCTTATCCAATCATTGTGTTCTGTATATATTTTCATAATTTCACTTTCTCTGCATAAACTTTCAAAAGTTTGCTTACTGATTCTTTTTAACTTTTCTAAATTTTTACTAATATATGTTATTTTTTACAATGCAGTGAATATATATATATATATATATATATATATATATATATATATACTACTCATATTTGGACCTCCATCTTTTAATAAGGAAAACAATTTGGCAAAGAGAAACAAAACAATGACCACATATAGCAAAGTACAAACACTTATAATCACTGCCCTTATTCCTGTCCTCCCTTTCTCTCTCTCTCTCTCTCTCATCTGTTCTCTAAAATGAAGATTTTTTATTACTCATTATTCTAGCATAGCAGTTGTTGTCATCATCATCATGATTATGACCATGATCATCATGAACATGTTTATGATTATCATCATCAACAACATTATTTGTACTAGTCATTATTTCTTTTAACAAATCATCCAATCAATATTTATTAATTAAGCAGCTAACATGGGCAAGACATCCTTAATATAAATGACAAAAACCAAGAAATTTCCCTCCCTAATTGTGGTAATCATGTAGATTGTTCTGGTTCTGCTATTTTTCCCCCTTTGGAATTAATTTAGTATTTGTTTCTCCCAGTTGCATGTAAAAACAATTTTAACATTCCCCTTTAAACTTTGTGTTTCAAATTTTCTCCCTTCCTCCCACTTTACTCCTCCTCCCAATTGAGAAGGCAAAATATGTGAAATAGGTTATATATGTGTAGACATATAAAACTTAGTTCCAAATTAGTAGTATTGTAAAAGAAAACATAGTCCAAAAAAAAAGTTAAAAAGACATCATAATTTAATCTGTATTCAGACACTCATTTCTTTCACTGGATAGATAGCATTTTTCTTTTATCATAAGACCTTTAGCTTTGTCTTGGATTAGTATATTACTAAGAACTGTTAAGTCATTCACAGCTTATCCTTTTACATTACTACTGTTACTTTGTACACAATACATTTAACTTTACATTACAACCTAAGTTGCTTACATACTCAAGTTTTGCTGAGAACATTCTGATTATCCTTTCTTATAGCACATTATTCTATCATAATCACATGCCATAATATATTCTGCCATTCTCTAATTGGGGAACATCCTATCAATTTCTAATTTTTTGCTACCAGAATAGAGCTGCTAAAAATTTATGTACATATAGATTCTTTTACTTTTTTTTTACAATCTCATTTGAGACACAGACCAAGTATTGATATTGCTAGGTCAAAGGGTTTGCATGGTTTTTATAGCCCTTTTAGGCATAGTTCCAAATTGCTATACAGAAAAGTTGAATCAGTTCACAACTCCACCAACCATGCATTAATATACATTTTCTTCAAATCTGCTCCAAAATTTGTCAGTTTCTTTTCCTGTCCTATTAGTCAAGCTAATAGGAAAGAGGTAGTACATCAGAGTAGTTTTAATGTAAGTATTTTAATGTAAATATTTAGAGCATTTTTGTCTTATCACTATAGATAGTTTTGATTATTTCATCTGAAAATTGTTCATGTTTTGATATCTTAATTGGAAATTGCTCTTTTTTTATCAATTTGATTCAATTCTCTATATGTTTGAGAAATTAGAACATTATTAGAGGTCTTCAATTTTTTTCAGTTACTATTGCTAGCTGTATTACCCTCTTTACTCTTCCCCCATTAATTCTATCTCTCTCTCTCTCTCTCTCTCTCTACTTTTACTTGTCCCTCCTCAAAAATATTTTACTTCTGATCATCCCCTCCAATCTGCCCACCTTTCTTTTTTCTTTTCCTTTTTTTTTGGCAAGGTAATGGGTTTAAGTGACTTGCCCAAGGTTACATAGCTAGGTAATCATTAAGTGTCTGAGATCACATTTGAACTCAGGTCCTCCTGACTCTAGGGCTGGTACCCTATCCACCATGCCACCTAGCTGTCCCTCTGCCCACCTTTCTATCATTTCCCCATATTATTCCTTCTTTGAATCAGTTCTTATGAGAATCAGGTCCACTCATTTCCCCTCATACTTAGTATCGATCCCTGCACTTGCCTCTTTTATGTAAGATATTTTACCCCAATTCTACCTCTTCCTTGCTTCCCCCCGCCCAGTATATTCCTCTCCCTTTATTTTATTTGTTTAGGTATCTTTCCTGTATTTTCAATTCTTTTTTTTTTTTTTTTTAGATTTTTCAAGGAAGTGGGGTAAAGTGGCTTGTCCAAGGCCACACGGCTAGGTAATTATTAAGTGTCTGAGGTTGGGGTTGAACCTAGGTACTCCTGACTCCAGGGCCAGTGCTCTATCCACTGCGCCACCTAGCCGCGCTTCAATTCATTTCTAACTGACCTAATAAAGAGAATGTTCCTGTGATCTTCCCATGTAGGAATGTAAACAGTTTAACTTTATTAAGTCTCTTATGATTTAATACTTTTCTTGAACACTGAATTTGAAAGTCAAATTTTTTTATTCATCTCTGGTCTTTTCAACAAGATTGTTTGAAAGTCCCCTATTTCACTGATTATCCATTTTTTCACCCTGAAGAATTATACTCAGTTTTGCTTAGTAGGTTATTCATGGTTATAATCCTAGTTCCTTTGCTTTCAAGAATATCATATTCCAAGTCCTCTAAAATTTTAAGATGATGCTACTTTATCTTGTTATCCTGACTTTTTAAAAGATGATTTCTAAGTTCTTTTTTTTTTTTAATCTTGGTTTTCAGTAGTACAATAATTTTTAAATTATCTCATGGATCTACTTTCCAGTTTTTCCAAAGAGATATTTCATATTTTTTTCTGTTAGTTATTTTGGTTTTTTAATTTTTCTATTTCTCCTGTAGTTTTTTGCTTCCATTTGTTCAATTCCAGTTTTTGAGGAATTCTTTTTTCCAGTTATCGTATGTATTCCTTTTCCATTTGACCAATTCTACTTTTAAGGAATTCTTTTCTTCAGTGAATTTTCTGCCTCTTTTTGCAAGTGGCCAATTCTACTTTTTTAAGGTTTTCTTCTCCTCCTTGCTTTTTTTGGACTTCTTTTTAACCATTTGGCCTGGTCTGTTTTTTTTTAAAGTGTAATTTTCTTCAGTATTTTTTAAACCAAGCTGTTGTTTCTTTTTTTCACGATTTTCTTGCATCACTTTTATTTTCCCCCATTTTTCTCTATCTTCCTTCTTTTATTTATTTATTTATTTATTTTACAGAATATTTTTTGAGTCTTTCAATGGCCTGAGACAAAATAAATTCATATTTTTTTCTTGGAAGTGAACTTTGACTTTGTTATTTTCCTTCTGCTTTGATCTTCCTTGTTACCATAGATATGATTAGAATATTTCTGTTGTTTGTGCATTTTCTGAAACTATCTCTTGACATTTTATCTTTATTGAAATAGGGCTCTGTGCAAACAAAACAAAACAAAACAAAACAAAACAAAACTGATTCTTCTTCCAGGATGGAGGGTATACTGTACCATGTTTTAGGCTTTTTGTGCAGCTAGCTTCAAAAATACTTTTAGGGACAGGTAAGTTTTCAGTTCTTTTAAGTTGATATGATCTAAAGAGTGGTATATTTGCTACTCTCCTGGCCTTTGCTCTGGTCTGTGTGCCTTCAAGTTTTCTTTCTTTCTTTCTTTCTTTCTTTCTTTCTTTCTTTCTTTCTTTCTTTCTTTCTTTCTTTCTTTCTTTCTTTCTTTCTTTCTTTCTTTCTTTCTTTCTTTCTTTCTTCCTTCCTTCCTTCCTTCCTTCCTTCCTTCCTTCCTTCCTTCCTTCCTTCCTTCCTTCCTTCCTTCCTTTCTTCCTTCCTTTCTTTCTTTCTTTCTTTCTGGTTTTTACAAGGCAAAAGTGACTTTGCCCAAGGTCACATAACTAGGTAATTACTAAGTGTCTGAGGCTAGATTTGAACTAGGACCTCCTGATTTCAGTCAGTGCTCTATTCACTGTACCACCTAGCTTCCCCCTCAAGTCTTCTTTACCTGCTCTGGAAATGCGATAAGGATACCTGTTACCTTTCAGCAGCAAACTCTGTTGTGCTACTGTTTCTCCTTGCCCTGGGACTACCACTCATCACTGGAACCCAAATTCATGTATGGATAAAGCAACATAGTCCTGCCTCAGTGCCAGCAGAAAGACCACTGAAATCTCAGCTTAATGAGTTATTCCAATCACCTTACTGTCTGTGGACTGATAGCTCTGGAAGCAGCTGCTGTGGCTGTTGGTTGAATGATTCCCATGGCCTGCTCCTGTCATGGTGAGAAGCAGCTTGTACTGGTGATGCCTTTCCTGAATGATGCTCCATTCTCATCCAGATGTGACAGACCTTACCTGCTGAGCCTCTAAATTGGCTTTAGTTGGAAAATTATTTCACCCCTTCATTTTGTGGACTCTGCTGCTCCAGGAATTGTTTTATAGTGTTATTTAAAAGTGTTCAGAAGAGTTTGGGAAAGGACTCTGGTAAGATGCTGACTTTTCTCCACTGTCTTGTTTCACCACTTAGTTCTGCTTATTTTGATCAGCGTTAGTTCATAAAAACAAAACAAAAACTATTTAGTTGATTTCCAGTTGCTTGTTATCACAAATAAGACTGCTATAAAAAAATTTTGGTATTTATTACACTTTTATTTTTGCACTTGAGCCCCCTGTCTCAGTACAAGGAAGTCTAATTAATAGAACACTGTTTGAAAAGTTTAGTATTTTTTTCCCCTCATTTTCAAAATGACTTGACAGATTTACAGTTGCAGCTGGTGCTGACATTGACTACTGGCTATTCCTATCTTTTTGTATTTTGTCATCTTGGTTTCTTTTCAGAGTGTGAGGTAAAATCTTAAAGCTATGTTGTTATTATCATTGTAGTTTGAGTAATGTTTTATACAAATATTTGGAATTCTTTTGAAAACCTTTGTATGCTTACTAATCCATGGATAAATCATCTCAGTCTTATATTTTTATGTCAATTATCCACATATCTTTGTTTTAAGACTTTTCAGTGATAATTCAGTCTTTCTACTAAACAATATCTCTTCTGTCTGCATAGTTATTGACTATGCAAAAACTTTAAGTTTTAATTTAATGTTTTGTGTTTTATGATCATGATATGATCAGTATTTTTAATAATCATGTTTAAATTCTGGTCACCTAGCTGTGAAGTTAATAGTATAAGCTGATGTTCTAATTCTATTTTCTGCCAAATTACTTTCCAGTTTTTCTGCCAGGTTTTTTGAAACAGGAATCTGTTTCAGAAATTTATGTTCTTTGAATTATCAAATTACTGGACTTCTATTTTTATTTCTTCAAGATACTTAGTTCTACTTACATACGTTTATTTTTTCTTTTTTTTTTTAGATTTTTCAAGGCAATTTTTCAAGCCACTCCCTTTATTTTTTTTCAAAACCAAATTATCTTATAGTATATTTTAAGTTCTAATAACACACTGTCCCTTTTGCCTGCTTTTTCTCTTCGTTTAACCTTGATAATCCATATTTATTTCCATTTATTTTGCTTCCCAATAATTCTGATTTTTAATTTTGCTTCCTCCCATGTCTTTTCACAAGTCTTTTCATCTGATACTATAATACTTATATGTAACAAATAAAGAAAAAAGTATCTAAATGTCAGAATATCTTTAACTTAGAGGTATAAATTTTTTTTTCTTTTGCAATGAATGCAGCAGCTTGGAAAATGTGCCTATCCTTTTCCAACAAAATCAATAATCAAATTAGAGAGTGGGGAGGGCCCTCAGAGATTTTCTAATCCAGAGATTCTTAATGTAGTTTCCATGGATTGATAACAGGAGTTTTATGAACTTGCATAAGGAAAAACTTCTTTTTTTTAAAATTTCCTCTAATTTAAATTTAGCATTTCCTTTCATCATGCACATAATCAACTAACTACTATTTAGTAACAGTATTTGTGGCCTTTTCACCAAGGAAAAAAACAGATATTTTCACATTTGTTATGGCTGTTGCAGATATTTTGAAATATTTTTAATTCACATTGCTACTTTGAAACTATTGTAATTATCAAACTCATCATTACTCCTTACATAATAATACTCTTTTTTTAAACAGAGGTTTGATAGAAGCCAAATCTCATCTTGTTAAGTGAGCTATGAAAGTTTTTGCAAAAAAAACATCATTGTGAGTCAAGATTTTAACCCTTGGGTCCATTAAAAATAAAAGAAACACCCAAAGGCAGCTAGGTGGCTCAGAGGATAGAGCACTGGCCCTGGAATAAGGAGTCCCTGAGTTCAAATCCAGCCTCAGACACTTAACAATTACTTAGCTATGTGGCCTTGGGCAAGCCACTTAACCCCATCTGCATTGCAAAAACCTAAAACATCCAGGAAAAATTAATATTCAACATTGCATATATGCTGCTTTGCAAAACAAAATGCCAGTTTATTGTTATCATTAAAACTAAGCAGCAATAGATTTAACAGTGATATTTCTCTAAAATGAAATTTAATTTCAAATAGTATTTTTATGTATCTTGTTGTTTAACTTGCTTATAAAGTAACAAATTTGTATGTCACAGTTTTTGTTTAATTTTGATAATCTCAGTTCACTATATTGTATTTTTTGTCAATGAACATTTATTGTGCATTATTTTATGCATTCAAAGCATTATTCTTAGAAGGGGTACCAAAAGTTTAACCAAATTGTAAATGGGGTCTAAACCCCTAAAAGTTTTAAGAATTCCTAACCTAAGTCAATTGTATCATTTAATAATGCTCTTTATATGATAGTGGAAAGTTTTCAAGGACTCTCAAAATGAATGCATATTAAAAGATACATTTTTCAGATAAGTATTGAGTTATATTTACAATTGCACAACTTATGTCAGAGAAGGGATTTACATCTAGATTGTCTGACTCCGTATCCAATGTTTGTTCTATAATATCACATTGCCTCATTGCCCATTCCATGTTCTATATTGACACTATTATCACATTCTTCACTATGAGAGGCTTCTTTAACATGTTCTTCTAAAACAATAATAATTGCTTATACCTTCCCATAAATACCAACTTTCCAGAAATAAATTTTGCAAAATTCTTCATGGTATTTATTAAATGTTACCCCCACTTAAAACATTTAGCCTTCTCAATAGAAATGAATTATAAAAATACAGGTGGGATAGGTGTGAAAGTTAGAGGGTGGAACTCCCTTCAAAATTTAAGTTTTCAGAAGGACTCTGGAAGCAATCTTAAGAAGTTGTTTGAAATACTTAAAGTTCAGGGACTTGTTCAAGGTAATATAACTCAAAAGGATCAAAGAAGGGATTTGAACCCTTATCCTTCTGACTCTAAACTCAACATTCTAGACACTATTTAAACTGTCTCTACTTGTACTCTATAGTCTAAGTACTATCCTAAATACAAAAACCGCAGCATAAACCACACATATAAACACATTTACTGTGTTTCTATATTATTTTCAATAAAGCATCATATATTTTAGGTCAAATTTTGATTTTGGAGGAATTTTATAAAGGAATTTTCTTTTGAAACTTGAATGTTCCTTGAAATCACTAACATGCTTTTTTTTAAAATGCATCAAATGTGCAATAGTTTTTATTTTAATAGAACCCAATGTCCTATAAAGCTTTCTGAGACAGTATATAAAGTCAAACATTATGTGTTTCTGTGACATTTTATTTCATTTATTTGATATATGCACATAGAATTAAGCCACACACATATATTCCCCCAAACATAAACACCCTTTTGGAAATTTGCAAATGTTCCAATTAGAACACATGCTTTCTTGATAGTGACATTTACCCAGTTCTTTAGATATCTAAGTTAAACAGTGATAGAAAACTCAGCTAAGTCATGCCTTTGAAATGTTGTTCCTTTAAAGATGCTTTATTAAACAGATCACTCTGGAAATTTTCCTTCTTATCAGAAAACCAGGAAGTATTGTGTTTAATTTAGCTTCCACAATCTTTCCTTTCAAGGTTTAACCATAAAAATATACTAAAATGAATTCAAATCAAAATGAATCAGATTTTTTTCAAACAGAAAATGGTGTGGTACTTCCATAAACAAATCACTGCCAATATAGCTGATTAAGACAAGAGCTTGGTAATATGTCCAGGCTGCCCTGCATAACCTGCCACAAATATAGCAAAAAAAGAAAAAAATACTAAGTGATTTTTTAAAGAGTAAAATAGAATATTCTTAATAAAGTGATAGGAAAACCAAACCAAACCAAACACTCCTCTCCTGATACATATATGTTTTCTGACTATATAAAGAGTAATACTCCTATGATCAAATAAATATGATGGACCTACAATTTCATGTCCTTTTTTGAGAGTGCACAACTTTGTTTTTTCATCAAAATTCCCTTCCTGCAAAGAAACTAGCCAGGCATCTGAATTAAATATTGAGATTTGGAAGACTGAACATAAACTTGTAAAATGCCATTTAATGATGTACTCATTAATTTAGATACCTACCTTTCATGTTTTGTCAGGTTCAATTTAACTAACAGCCATGTAACATTCAAGAAAAGTCACTAATAATTTTGCTTCAAATATTATTCTTTAGTATCTCTAAATGTACAATTTAACTTTCCCCCTGCTAAATAGATTTTATTTATAAATCCATTACTTTAGTTAGAATTAGTTATTCTTTAAGGAATTTTAAAGTTCTTTAATGATGAGAGGCCTTAGAAAAATTTTTAAAAAGACTATTTTAATAATAATAATGATAGCTTTTATAATATACTTCAGTTTTTCCAAAGAGCTTTATAATAATATTTATACATATCTCTCAAGAACCGTATTTGGTTGGTATTTTATCTCTATATGACAGACGAGGAAACTGAAGCAAAATAAGTAAGTAGCTTGTTGGGATTACATAACTAATAAGTGTCTGAGGCTGGATTTGAACTCAGATTTTTATGACTACAACTTCATTGTTCTGTTATCACTTAGCTGCCCCATTTTCTTTAAGCATTTTCTTTATCTTTCTCATCAATTATACATTTGAAAAGTATTATATTACCATTTATTAAAAAGAATACTTTTATTACAATGTTTTTCTTTCCTTTTTTTCCAAGTCAAATGGGGTTAAGTGGCTTGCCCAAGGCCATACAGCTAGGTAATTATTAAGTGTCTGAGGCTGGGTTTGAAATCAGGTACTCCTAACTCCAGGGCCAGTGCTCTATCCACTGCGCCAACTAGCTGCCCCTATTACAATGTTTTTGACATGTCTTAAAACTCCCAGTAATTGATTTTCATATCTATGACAAAGAACATCAATTATTGAATATGTTTAGGGATATGCTGGTAAAATGTTAACAACCCCCTCTGGGAAAAAAGCATGAGAAATCAATAGTAATTTGTATTTGCATTGTTAACATTTCCTATATAACTTTTATAATCTAGATTAGCAACAAAATAATAAATAAATCCCTTATTTGTAGTGTTTACTATTCCAAGCTATAAATACTCACACTGTATATTTATCAATTGGCTCTCCAGAAGCACTATGACCTGATTCCAATAGATCACTATAACTTATAACTAGGATTGTGCCTATACACAAAATATATATTGTCTGACTGATAGGTTTTCTAAGATAGCGTTTATATTATTTGAAAGCTACCCCCCACCTCCTCCACCAAATTTCAATATGGTAATGAATATACATAGTACTTCTATTAACTTTAAATATAAGTTATAGAATTTTTGAAAATCTATTTTATGTCAGAGTTTCCTCTGCTGTCTTCCTCTATATAGTACAATCTATCTACACTACAGATTATAAGTAATACAAATCTTTCTATCCTTTGTAATTTTAGCCCATATCCTTCAATATATTCTTGTGAACGCATATATTCTATATGATTGAAGGCCTTATCTAGGTCTTCTCTACATTTTATGAGTACATTTTATGACTCTTTTTAGCCAAAGATTAATCTTCATCTTTGATGCATTCTTTAGTCCTATTCCAGACATTTATGCTTTTGAGAGTCACTTATTGAATACAATTTGTCATTGATATTATATCACTGCTACCCATTTAGGCTCACTATGTAGCTTTCCATTGCTTTTTAGGTACCAAAATTCCTATTCTTCTGATAGTATGCTATTCCATAATTGATAGTAATATAATATTACTGGAAGAACATTGGTACTTATTCAGTTTAATAAACATTGACTAAATATCTGCTATCAGTTCTAGAAACTATTAGATACTGGAAATAGAAAGACAAAAATTAAATAGTTGATGTATATAAGATAACTTACATTCCATTGGGGAAATATTTTTAAAAAAAACACATGGATAGCTACAAACTATATATTAAGAAAACAGAAAAGAAACTCTAGACCAGGAATGGAGCACTAATAAGTAAGGGGAAAAGGATAGGCCTTATATAGGAAGTGGTATGTGAAATGAGTTTTAAAGTAAGACAGATACTCTATAAAAGAAAGTATATTGCAAAAATGGAGGCAGCCTTTGTAAAGATAAGTATGGGGAATCCAGTGCATGAAGAGAGAAGTACTGTGTGAAAAATCTGGAAAGGTATTCTATATAAATGTCAAAATATGAGTATGTTTTTAATAGTAGAGGAAACTGGCTTCATGCATTGAAGAATGAAATGCTCAAATCAGCACTTTAGGAATATCACTGACATATATATATATATATATATATATATATATATATATATATATATATGAGGAGGATAGATTAGAGGTAGGGTGGACCATTAGAATTCTATTAGCAAGTGCAGAGAAGGGGGATACTTATAAGAGATGATGAGGTAGTAAAACTTGGATCATTGAAAGGGATATGTGATTTCCTATGTAAAATTCAGCCTACTTCTCCTTTGAATCAATTTTAGGCATAAATCATGTTTATTCATAGCATCTATCTGGAAGTCTAACTGTTTTAAAGATATGGAATGATAATTCAAATATATTTTGAAGCTTCACATTGTACTTGTTTGAATTGTTAGAGAACTTTTTGACAAGTCATGAATCTCATTGTAGAAGAAATATAGTGTAGAAGAAATATATACAATTAGCACAATATCACATTGTAGTAGCTTACTATTGACACAGAATCCTTCTTCCATTTGGATTTAATAATTTTCCTGATATCAATGAAGTATCATTTTTCTTTGATAATTATTATCTGATAATCAATGAAAAATGTCATCTGTTCTGATGTATCATTGAAGCAATCATGAGTGACCTTATTATAGACCAGGGATACTTGTTCCATTTTGTTCTACCAAGTAAATTGTCTTTTTTTCCTTTTGAATGAATTGGCAATAAACATAGTAGGAGCTTGTATTTCATTTTTTGAAATACTGTTTATTCTTTTATATTTTCAAGTGTATCTTCTATGTACAGATGATTCTGACATGTATTTCATGTATATAATAGAAGTAGATATATAGGATGTGAGGTATACTACTAAACTTTATTGTGCTTCTGTTTTCTTTTTTAAAGAAAATTAAACTTGACTAGGAAGGACAGACAAATAATGATAAATAGGCAAGTGAGATCCCAGATAAAAATGAATATGTTGAGAGCTCTTTGCTGCCATTGATAAATTCAAACTATATATGATTATTATTGCTCTTAGTGATTTTTGAAACATTTCCCCAAGATGGAAAGCCATCTGAAATATGTTATGTATGTATAGTCATATTGAATATATTTCCACATTAGTCATGTTGTGAAAGACGAATCAGCATTAAAGGGGAAAAACCAGAAGAAAGAATAAACAAAAAAATGTTAAAATCATATGCTTTGATCTGATTTAAAATCCACAGTTCTTTCTCTGGTTAAGAATAACATTTTCCATCATGAGTTTTTTGAAATTATCTTTGATTGCTATATTGCTGAGAAGAACTAAGTCTATCATAACTGATCATCATACGGTATTGCTGTTAGTATATACAATGTTCTCCTGATTCTTCTCACTTCACTCAGTATCAGTTCATGTGCGTCTTTCCAGGTTTTTCTGAAATCCACCTCCTCATCATTTCTTATAGCACAATAGTATGCCATTACATTCATATGGCACAATGTTCAATCATTCCCCAATTACTGGACATCTCCACAATTTCCAATTCTTTGCTACCACAAAATTATTATTAATATTAATATTTTTGCACACATAATTACTTTTCCTTTTTTTTATGATCTCTCTGTTATACAGACCTAATAGTGACATAACTGAATCAAAGGTTATTCACAATTTTGTAAGCCTTTTGGGCATAGTTCCAAATTTCTTTCCAGGATGATTGGATCTCTTCACAACTCTATCAACAATGCACTAGTGTTCCAATTTTTCCATTTCTCCAACATTAATCATTTTCCTTTTCTATCATATTAACCAATTTGGTAGATGTGAGGTTGTGCCTCAGAGTTGTATTAATTTTTCATAGGACTTTAGATAACTTTGATCCCCTCATCTGAAAACTGTCTATTCATATCTTCTGACCACTTATCAATTGGGGAATGACTTGTATTCTTATTTTCACTCAGTTCTTTAGATATTTGAGGAATGAGGCCTTTATAAGAAACATTGCTTGTAAAAATTATTTTTGTAGTTTTCTGCATTCCTTCTAATCTTGATCCAGTTTGGTTTGTGCAAGAACTTTTTTTTTTTAGGTTTTTGCAATGCAAACAGGGTTAAGTGGCTTGCCCAAGGCTACACAGCTAGGTAATTATTGTGTCTGAGACCGGATTTGAACCCAGGTATTCCTGACTACAAGGCTGGTGCTTTATCCACTACACCACCTAGCTGCCCCTGTGCAAGAACTTTTAAATTTGATATATTCAAAATCATTCATTGTGCATTTCCTAATGTTCTCTCCTTTCTTCCCTTTTCTATAGATCTGACATGTAAACTATTTCTTGCTATTCTAATTTGCTTATGACATCACCCTTTATATCTAAATTATGTATTTATTTTGATCTTTTCTTGGTATATGATGTGAAATATTGGTCTATGTCTAGTTTCTGTCATATTATTTTCCAGTTTTCCCAGCATTTTTTTGTCAAATAGTGAGTTTTTATACCAGAAGCTTGGAGTCTTTGGATTTAGAAATAGTAGATTACTGTAGTCATATAGTCTTGTGTACCTAATCTATTCCATTGATCCTCAACTCTCTTTATACCAAATAGTTTTGATAATTGCCACATTATAATATAGTTTTAGATCTAGTATGGCTCGTCTACCTTCCTCTGCCTTTTTTCATTAATATGTTCATGAAATTTTCTTGGCAAAGACACTGGACTGGTTTTCCATGTGGTTTTTCCTGTAAATCACCATTTTACAGATGAGCTGCATCAAATAAAGGTTAAGTTACTTGCCCAGGTTCAAACAACTAGTGAGTATCTGAGTTCAGATTGGAACTCAGATCTTCCTGATCCTAAGTGTTTGGTACTCTATCCACTCACTGTACCATCTAGCTGCCACACACATATAGAAATATATATATATATATATATGTATATATGTATATATATACATACATACATACATATATGTAGCTATGTGAGCATGTATATGTTTCTCTTTGTTTATAAAACAAGCAAAATATATATATTTAAAAATAACTGAATGGTTATTGCTATTTATATAAAAATAGCCTAAGAAGTAGTTTGGCAAAGAGAACAGAGGGCCACGTCTTTAGAAAGACCTAAAATCAAGTCCTATCTTCATTACATATTAGCTATGAGATACTTATCTTTTGAGTACTCCAAACAACTTGCTCAGACCATAAGATTTCTTGCATTTCTCTCCCTTCCCAGACCACCCCCCAAAAGATATAGATATACCAATTGCTTAGCATTAATTTTAATGGACTCTGTTATATATGTTAACTTTTGTGACAGTTCACCAAATTAGTTAGAACTGTTTAATTTAATTATGTTTTTCTCTGCCATTGGTTTTAGGTTTTTCTTATTGGTTTTTGCCTGCAACAAATTCCTGGGCTCTGAATAAGCTTGTCTGTTAAAAATTTATTGGAGAAGTGAGGTAGAAGAGCTCTTTATAAAAATAAATTAATGGCTACAAAAATAAAATATGTTACTAAAGGGTATTTGTCTCTAGAATTTTCATCACAAAAGTCAATCAAATACATGGTGTGATGGTAAAAGTTCTAAACTTTGAATGAAGAGATTTCTTTCTACTCAAAGGATCATTAAGTCAGAACTTGAAGGGACTTTGATTCAACTCCCTCTTTTTATGGTTAGAGAAACTAAAGCCTGATGAAATCCTCTTGCCAGATATATAGAGGTGAATGTTGAAAGGAAAAGGATTTGTTAAGTACAATTATCTGTCAAATACTATGAAAAGCACAAAAAATATAAAAAACAAAAGTGAAGCTTTTCACTGACCTTAAGTGGTCTGTATTTTAATGATGGAGAAAGGGTGGCTAGGTGGTGCAGTGGATAGAGCACTGGCCCTGGAGTCAGGAGTATCTGACCTCAAATCGGGCCTCAGAAATAATTACCTAGCTGTGTGACCTTGGGCAAGCCATTTAACACTATTGCCTTGCAAAAAAAAAGCAATGGAGAAAGCCTTTTCATTTGGAAAGATAATAAGTACAGCTGAGAAAGGAAGTAGCCCAGTCAGAATTGTACCATTGTTTTCTGACTCCAAAATCATCTCCCTGAAGATTTAGCAGGCTATTTAACCTCCTTATGATTGTTTCCTGATCTGATGTATTTAGGAGTTCTTTCATTCCCATCCATCTCCAACCAGTTTTATGAAATTCAAAATCCAATTTAAAATATTGACATTGTTAATTGAAAATGTTATTTTTTTTGTTGTTGTGGCTATGGAGTTGAAAGTCAAATTAGGTTGACCAAAACATATTTTGATCTTTTTAGTTCTCATATGCAATTCAGGAAAAAGAACTTACCAAATTATTTAAGTAAGCTCACCCCAAACTTTTAAAATGAAATAAATAATTATGGCTTATATTGGCATAAGGCTTTGCAGTTTTAAAACATTTTAATGTACATTATCTTACTTGGTCTTGATGAGGAGGATTTAACTACCTTCATTTTGTAAAGGAAGAAACAGGCTCCAATAATTTGAATGACTTAATATATATTACTTGACTAATAAATTGTAATCTATCACATCTGTGTTGTATTGCAGCATATAGCTATAAACATTCAAATAAATAAGTAGACAGCCAGACAGTTGCTAGGACAGGGACTAAGAAAAAAAGACAAGAGGAAGATGAATATGGAAAGGTTGTGGTCAGTCATGCCTGACATGAATACCAAGGAAAAAGGCAGGAATGGCCAGTGAGGAGGGGCAGACATTTGGGGGATTGACATAGTCACAGAGAGGAGAGGATGAGCGTCACATTGGGCCTGGGGCAGACATGTGGATTCTATGGAAGAGACTTCTTGAGGTCAAAAACCAAACCCCTGATGGCTGTAGTGGTGGCAATCTCCTATGGTCTGTTCTTCTGATTTCTTTGGAGGGTTGTTTTTTTTTTTGGGGGGGTTCTTTTATGCTTTGGAATTTTTGGTCAGGATATGTGGGAAGCATAGAGTACCTAATGGAGTGTCAGTAACACACACACACACACACACACACACACACACACACACACAGAAACACACACACACAGAGGGAGAGGCAGAGAGACAGAAAGACAGGGCCAGAGAACACTAATAAAATTAAAATAGATTTTTTTTTTAGAATGAGAATTTTTTCAGAATTCTTTAGGTGAAGTCAAATTTTCAGTATGAATTTATGTAAAGTATGAAGTATCTATATCTGTATGTATGCTTATATACATACTTATATGCTTATATACATGCTTATATAGATACTTATACTAATGGATGAGAGACTCAAGATTGCAAATTCAATTAAGTGAATTAGGTGAATTAAAAATATATCAGTATTTGTGTATGTGATCAAACTGCCAAGAAAATTCTATTCTGTTTACTTCAAGCAACATTTATTAAATATGACTATGTGTAAGGCTCAATACTGAGTATTAAGTGGCATATAAGTATGAAGAAGTTTTTAAAATATATATGCTAAGGGTGGCTAGGTGGTGTAGTGGATTGAGCACTGGCCTTTGAGTCAGGAGTACCTGAGTTCAAATCTGACCTCAGACACTTAATAATTACCTAGCTGTGTGGCTTTGGGCAAGCCACTTAACCCCATTTGCCTTGAAAAAACCTAAATATATCTATCTAGAAATATATATATATATATATTAATTATATATTACCCAGACACATTATATAGTAGTGAATAAAGATTCAGTCTCAAAGTCAAGACAACCTGGGTTGAAGTCTGACTTTAGACATACTGACTGAGTGAATTGGAGCAAATAATTTTCTTAGATTTCTGCTTAAGAGGTGTCAAACATGCAGATCATGGTCCTTTACTGAGTGTAACCCAAATCAGATTAAAATGTAACTGGGAAATATTTTAAAAAATAAAAGAAGAATTATATAAATATATATTCTTTTCTAAGCAACCATTCCACATTCCACCCTCAAAGATCCTTATGTATGGTTTAGTGCCCCCACAATTTTTATTTGAATACAATGTCACTTCTGTAGACAAGGGACTCAGTATGTAAATTGCAAAGATGCTGACCTATTATTAAAAAAAGAGATTTCTCCCCAGGGTGTTCATTTTTATTCATGAAATCAAAGATCTGATTCTTTTCCCTATATAGACTTCATTCATAAACTGTAGCAAGGAAAATTGACTAGTGGTTAATAAGACTTGGGGGTCATCCTGGAAAACTGAATAAACCTGTTAATATTTAACTTAAAATATTTGAACCCAGGTGAAGCTTTTGACCATAAATTGAGCAGTTTTATTTTCTAATGATTTGGATAAATTGTAAAATTATTCATTTGCTTGATTCTCATCATTGTACTATTCTTGATTGTGTGTGACATATCTCAATTCCTGAATAATGATGGCTATTGAGCTGTATGACAATTAATTAAAATATACCCTTTTGGGAAGGATGCACAAATTTCACAGAATTTTAAAGAAGTAAGTTTATTCTATTGGGGAGTTAAGATCAATTCCTTTTAAACATAGGATTTCTGAATGGAAGTCTCTAAATTTTTCAGGATGAACTGGCAAGCATGATGATGATGATCCTTAATTATCATCAGTCTGGTATAGTCCTGTTATAAATGGCTTGTGAATATTTAGTCCAGAGTGATTAAAATGATTTTTTATTAATATGCCTTTGCAAAGAAGGATCACCTCTCTGAAGGGGAGAGGGGCACCAAGTCCTGGAAATGCTAGGCCTCATATGCACTTTGAAAGGCTAGTTCTTCCCACTTTGTGACAATCATTGACTGGAGTCACAATCTAATTGATACATTTGCCCCCCCCCCCCCATACATTTTCCCCACCCTTTTCATTATATTAATGGGCACAGGAAAGGGAACAATAATCTGTGAACATTTGTAAAGGAGAAGGCGCAGACCCTAGGTTAAGGCAGAACTAGATGGGATGGACCCAATCTAATCTCAGGTTTTGATCAGGTTGAAGCTAAGTCTTACACTCGTATACCTGTCCATAGGCTCCAATACAGGCAGATTCCAGTATTTGTAAGGTAAACTAACATATTCCTGTGGGACTCAAACAGCCCCATATCCCTCTCAAGTCCTTACATAATACCATCAGAGGAAGTGAAAAATGGAGGGGTAAGGTATGCTTGTACAGTTGGTCCAAATTCTATTCATCCCTTATAATTAACCAGGGAGGTATCATAGTTATATAGTTATTGGGATGACAGGGAAGTGCCATCATAAAGTTGATGAGAGTTCTTTTTGTTTTTTTTGACAAGAAAATGTGATTAAGTGATTTGGCCAAGGTCACTTAGCTAAGTAAGAATCAACTTTCTGAAGTCACATTTGAACTCGGGTCATCCTGACTCCAGGGTCAGTGCTCTATCCACTGCACCATCTAGCTATCCCTAGAGTTCTTTCGAAAGTAAAAAAACTCACAATTAGCCCTGGAGTAGAAAAAACTCAGGATTTATATTTTATAAGCCTGCAAAGTTCACACATTAAATGTTTTCCTGAACAGATAATAAATTACTGGGGAACAGGCTGAAAAATAAAGGTGTAGGCAAGAATGTCTGAGGGAAAGAGAAAGGAAAACAACCATAAGTAATGGCTGGACTTAGACTGGAGTGACTCCAACCTCAAGGAGAGTGTAGGTAAAATTTTTACAGTCTTACCCACTTCTTGTGCAGGAAGAGTAAGGGAAAAGTGGTTCAAAGGGGGAACCCACCCTATCTATGGATTGAGGTCAGGTACCCATTCTGAGAGAGGCAGGAAACTGGAGGAGGTATAGAGGAATGAGCTTCTGTTGCTCTAGTTTGGTGAATTTGTATTCAACAATGCAGTTGCATTGAACAATAGGAGGAAATTTACATCTGATTAGGGCCCTTGCTGCAGTGGGAGTCTTCAGAAAAAACATCAGACAGGTGAAAATAACATTTTCTTAATATTAAAAATTAGACAGATATTTCTCTTTCAACAAGGAGATTATACAGACCATAGAAACTAGGATTATTCCTGATGTGTTTTATTGAATATAATGAAAATTCACGAAAGAGCACCAATAAATTGTGATAAACCAAATTATCTGCACCTTTGGAGAAGTTCCCTATACTTAGGGACCAATGTTTTGTTGCAAAAAAAAACATGTTGGTATTTTATAATTTTTGAAAAAAGAAAATTTTAAAAAAGAGAATAGGGTGTTTTTTAAAACTGTGTTTTAAATTATCCTACAAATTTGGAAGACCAGAAAGAAACATAGGTTTTTAATGGTGCATCATGAGTAATTAAGCAATAGCCCAGAAAATTTGAAACAAGTAAATTATAAATACCACACACCATTAATTACTGAACTTGACCTAATTACTGATTTGTATTAGGTCATTTCTAATACAGGAAAGGGTAGAAATACTTTTGTAATAGGTAAAGAAAAGGTGAAAAGGTGTGTCTTAATTTAAGGCAGCCATTTGTCCTCATATCATATTTAATTGTAACTTCTAGGTTAAAACTCACAAAACAGTTAGAAGAGATGGAACTTGTGACAAATTTGTTGTAAGCATTGATTTTTTTTTTTGCTGGTATATACACCAGTATGCACCAGCTGGTGGAATGTGCTAATTGAGACACAACCATGGATTTCAGCCAAAATAACATAATCTAAGATGACAATAGAGACAGGTAAGTACTTTGGGGAAAAAATAACACCTGGATCTAAGATTGGTTCTATTGTTGTTTTATTTGTTTTTTCTCCTCAATTAAATGACTTTTTTTTTGTTTTGCTCAGTGTCCTCAAATATAAAGTATTTTATATCACAGTAATAGTATAAACTTACTGAAGAATAACTTGTAGATCTTCATTATTATAGGGAGTTTTCATAATGGTTCCTTTCACCAATAAGGTAGCAGGTTTGAAACTTCTCTCACTAGGATTAAAAAAAAGGAAAATCTGACTTAAAACAAAAGAAAGCCAGTACTTACACAGAGATGAATTTTATAAATCAGAATAGAAGAAGTAATAGGGAATTTTTTTTGATTATCAGCATGGTTGTAATAGAGTTAGGACTCTTGGTGATGCAATCATCAAAGTGAAACTATAAAAGGAGAAAGTGGGATATTAGAATGTGGAAACTAAATAGCTGGAATATCTGGGATATTTGATCACTTATAGAGAAAATAGAATAGAATAGTTGAAAATCATTACTAGGAAATTGGGTCTAATTGGTCTCCATTGTTATATGATTTATACTCTTACAGAAAACTCCAAAGGAATATTTTAAAGCTTCCTAAAGAATTATGGAACTTTCTGTTTTTCCCAGTACAAGTACATTTAACACTAAATTATTCAAATAAACATGGAGGAGTTAAAACTTTTTATAAGGGAGGACATAATTGCAATTTTGCTCTATTTTGAAATGATATTCTAATTCTTCTTTGTACAACTTGGGGCTTTGTTGACAGAGGTACTGGAATGGTTTTCCCTTTCCCTCTCTAGGTCATGAGAAAAATCAAAGCAAACAGAATTAAGTAATTTGTGTGTCAAAGCTAGAAAAATATCTGAGGCTACATTTGAACTCAAATCTTGCTGGCTCCAGGCCCAGCACTTTATCTACTGCATTACTTAGTTAGCTGTCCTATTTTAAAATATTAAAGATATATACCTAACTTCTGTCTGAAAATGTTGACAGATGATGCTGGTAACATCCAAAGTGCAGGTGACATCCCCTCCCCCCCACATGTTTATTAAAAGGTCATTATAACACAAAAAGAGAAATCGAGAGATAGTTAAGAGTTCTTTAAAAGCCACTTGCATTTTGGGTGCAGCAGTTTAACCAGACAGGTCAGCTATTGATTACCAGCATAGGAGGTAAGAGAGAAAAAGAAAGAAAAGCCAGAGCCAGATTCAACTTAAATGCCTCCTCAGGGTCCATGGGAGGGGCAGTGTTTTGGGAGTGGTCTAGGTCATGTATTGGAGAATTTGCTTTTGGAAGTGATCAGGGTCTTGTCTGTAGGAGGTGTGGCTGTTTCTTTCTGCTGGCTAGCAGCACCCAAACCAGATTCCCTAA